>NW_010327958.1:0-25807 GCF_000700745.2 Antrostomus carolinensis
CGGGCCGCAGCCGCGCGGCGCCCACGCCGAGCTCTGGGGGGCTCTGACCGCATCCCCGCCCCGGGCGGCTCCCCGACCCGCGGCGCTGCCCAAGCCGCGACGGAAACATCAGCCCCGTCCTCATTTGGGACAGTGTTCTCCGAACAGTTTCACATTTCTCACGCCTTCTGTTGTTTCTTCCTTTTTTTTTTTTTTCTCCTTTTTTTAAATTTTGTCATGTGAAGGAAACGGCCAGCTTTAAAAGATGAGGCTTTTTGTTTCTGTGCTGTAGTTTCCAAATTCATAATTTGATTTTCACTAAGATAAAAAACCCAAACCAAACCAAACAAAAACCCACCACACACTCAACCAAACAGAGGATTTAGTGTTTTTAAGGGAGACATCGATTCTGTATTAAATCAATATTCGTCGCTGGTTGCAGTATTGTATTTGCTCCACTAACGAGCAACCTCCTCACAGTTTACAGAGTTTCATTTCAGTTTTAAAGGACCTATGGAAGCTCAAGCAATGAATAAAGGAAAATCCAAATAGAACACAAAAGATTTTATGTTTTAAACAGGGTGAAAGAAAATTGAGTTTTAACAACCTGAGTCAATTGTGAGTACCAAAGACAGGCATAGATATAAACCTTTAACCTTTTCTTCCTTCAATAATGCTCCTTTAGACTCCTGTAAAATGAGAAGAAAGCTTCATAACTTTGAATTTTCTCTGCTCTGTGTTTCCAGTCAAGGCTTAATTTGGGTCTGAATCACACACAGAATCACAGAATTGCCTAGATTCGAAAAGGTCTTTAAGACCACCGAGTTCAATCATTAACCTAACACTGACTAAACGATGTCCCTAAGCACTGTGTCTAGATGACTCTTAAATACCTCCAGGGATGGGGACTCCACCACTGCCCTGGGCAACCGGTTCCAATACCTGGTAACACTTTCAGTAAAGAAATTCTTCCTAATATCCAATCTAAACTTCCCTTGTCACAACTTGAGGCCATTTCCTCTTGTCCTGTCACTTGTTACTTGGAAGAAGAGTGAGACCCACCTCTCTACACCCTCTTTTCGGGTAGTTGTAGAGAGCAATAAGGTCTCCCCTGAGCCTCCTTTTCTCCAGCCTAAAAAACCGCATTTCCCTCAGCCACTCATCCTAAGACTTGTGCTCCAGACCCTTCACCAGCTTCGCTGCCCTTCTCTGGACACGCTTCAGCACCCCAATGTCTTTCTTGCAATGAGTGGCCCAAAACTGAACACAGTACTCGAGGTGTGGCCTTACCAGTGCCAAGTACATTGGTGAGATAACTGCCCTGGTCCCATCTGAAGAAGCACTGGCAGAGCAATCAAAGCACACTTACAATGACCAACTGTACTTAGAGTTGGGGCTGAGGAGTCAAAGGGGTACAAAAAGGGGAAGATGTGCTGGCATAATCTATATTGGAACAAACTGCAAAACGGATTTTATGACCATGCAATTCCCTCTACTTAAGCAGAAATCTTCCCCACAAAAGGTTTAAGGTTCCCTACTTTTTCCCGACATTCCCATCCTGACAGAAAAATGCTGTAGGTCTGGTAGAAACAACAAAATCCCCTGAACAATTGTCCCCCAGTCTCCTCGTAGTTAAAAATCTGATCTTTAGAATCTGCAGTTTCAAACATTGCTTGGGGCAACATTGTGAATCTTAATTTGAAACACATAACCAAGAAATTCCCCCCACAAAGAGAAGAAACAGAAAAGGATACTGAGAGCGAATTTCTGTTTCATAGCAGCTCAGAGAAGTAATTTTAACAGTGTGGGTGACTATTACCTCTTTGGATATGTCTGGAGAAAATCCAAAATGGCTATCATGTAGTGTGTGAGCAGCCCTAGTGGGGCTCTGAGAAATCTAAAACTGATCACACCTCTCATACTTTCAAAAAATATGGTACCTTCTGTATTTTTGGGTCTAAGCCCAGGTCACCCTGCTTGGGTACTTGTTGCTGTGAGTGTCACTTTATCTTGCCACCTACAGCTGAGCTCCTATTCTCTCTGAGTAGCCAGTGTGACTTTGAGCCACTAAGAGGGGCAACTGCAGCATGGAATTCCTTCTGTTAGACTGGAAGCAAAAGATTTTTGGTGCATGATCATTTCTGTAGCAAGAATGTAGTCTAAACTATTTGACTTAATGGGGTGGCCTCTTGACTTCGACAGTGAGTGACAGAAGATTTGTTGGTGTTTTCATACCTCTCTCAATTAACAGAAAAGGCAAATGCTCAGGCACACAGAGAACTGGAGACTCAACCCTTACAAACATTTACATATAGCCACAAATCCCAGCCTTGCAGATGTCTGTGCCAAGTTAGTTTGGCAGGCTGTCAGCATTGTCCTGCAGAATGTAGATGAGGGACAGGAACCAGATGGATTATAAAATATTTTAAAAATTACTAAACCTGAGCAAAATTTGATAGGACTACAAAAAAAATGAGAAAAAGGCACATGACCATGCAGATGGTTCCTGCGAGATTCACAGACTTGTTGAAAATAGTGGGGATCTTAAAAAGGAAAAAAAATAGTCTTACAAAAAATATTCTGACAAAGAAACAAACAAACTGACAGACAAATGAAAAAGGTGCAAGAGTCTTGTAATGAAAATGTTGGCCAGCACAAGCAGAGGTCAGTATCTGCTCCTGCTGTAATAACTGTTTCATTGTTTGTACTAAACAATACTTGAAGCATATTTTGCTATTAGGCAGAGTCAATATAATCCTTTCAAATCAACTTTCATATTTCAGAGCTATTTACACTCACTCTGCTGAACTGTAACTTATACACAGAAGCAACGTGGATGTTGTAAGGAAAAGGTGTTTTCTGTGGCCTATTTTAACTTGTACCTTGTTCCTACTTCTTGGCATTCCCCCTGTGGTTGGTTTGGTGGGTGGACATAGACCTAAGGGATTTTGTACAGAATGACTGGAGAGAATGTCATGCAGCATACACTATGACATTTCACACATGTCGTCACTAGGGAATGTCAGGTACAATCCAATCTTTAAACTGAAATCTGCTTGACAGAACAGAGTTGGCTTATACTGTAGTCTTTTTTTCAAGTGGCTCAGAAGGAAAATGTAATTTTTCAGTTTGATATCTAAGTCACTGGTTATGATTTTAAACTCTCCAGTGACAAAAGAGAATAGGCATAATGGTCCTCTGCTTGAACTGCTAAGGTCCAAACGTAAGTCTTTTGAACCAAATTAAGCTGTCAAGTATTTGGGAAGCTATTAAATTTGGCATGTAAACCTTTTGTCTCTGAAGCCAAGATCTCAGTAGATGTTAATTTTTAGGCAGACTTTGGAAGAATGCTGCCAGGTGAAGTGAAGCTTACTTGAATTTGAAGACAGACACCTGAACAATCAGATACAGCACCAGGCCACACTCAGGGGTGTTGCCTGGACTCAGGTTTGGCTGGCTGCCTGATCAGTCATCCAGCTGCTGATCTTGGGCAGAGATTGTGGAAAAGTCACGTGTAGCACAAATGAAATGCTAGGCTGGGTATTGCCTTCAAATTGGTGTGCCTTCAGCTTCCATCATCTTCCAACCTCTTTCTCTAGCTTCCCATATGTGGTGAATAACATGGACAATTCATGTGGGACTGTGCAGGCAAAGGCCATGGGGGAGAGCTGTTGGTGATAGTCTTTGGGGTTTGTCCTGGAAGAGATTTTTGCCACTTGCAGTCTCTTGACGGCACGAAAGGAGCAGTTAGAAAGTTAGAAAGAGCATTCAGGACAGAGAATCAGCTCAACCTGCTTTCAAGAGGAGGCTTGACACTGAAGAGCAGTCTCAGAAGTTTCTGCTGCTGAAATGGAGATGGCTGCTCTAATCACACTGGGCAGATTATTGTAAACCTCAGGCCAGCCAGTGCTAAGATGAAGAGGGTCTGATCTGATTGAACTGACCATTGAAAATTGTCTCCACCATACTTTGTCTTTGTTGTATCCGGTCATAAGAGCTACTGCCAGATTTGTGCATGCCAGGCAGTTGGCTTTTCCTCTTGCCCTTGAGTGCTCATCCATGGGCTCTCTCCCAGCCTCTGGCTTGAGCCTTGGAACTGATGCTACTGAGTTAGTGGCACACATCTGTGAGAGGCTGTCTCTTTGTCCAAAACAGACATGTCTGTCTGGGCTCCCTGAAGTGCCTGTGGTTCTGGCTGAGGAGAGCTGAAAACTGCTGGTTGAATCCACCAATATTGTTTATGCTTTTGGAAGAGCTAACACAGGTGGTACAGTAGCACACTTTTGGGTTGGGCTTGGTTCACTACTTTTGATGTCTGAGTGTGTGCAATGTTTATAGACTCTGTCTTTTTCTTACCCTTTAAGAGGGGAAACTATCTGTAACAAATCGGCAAAGTCCGTTTAGCTATAGAATAGAAGCAGAGATTGTCCTTTTTGATAGGACTTATATTTGGGATATACAGCTATTATTTTCTTTAGAATCGCATTTGTCTTTATTCCTGTGATGTGCATTTGTGGTCAGACAGCAATAGACTTGGAGGTAAAACTGGGAACTACCAGGTTCAAAGCTCTCCTCACAAAGCCTAATACCATGTTTTATCCACCTTATGTGAAAAGGAAGAAATGTCCAGATAGAGGGGGAAAAAAAAAAGGCAGGAAAGTCATTGGACCAAGTCTGTCCCTTGAAGAATACTGCTGTCTTCAAAAGAATTGCAGAGGACATGAATTTAGTTTATTATGTCTTCAGCCAGCTGATATGCTGCCTTATTTTGTCATAGTTCAGTGCGTGCATATTTAATCAAAACACCATAGAGGTCAAAGAGGCAATTTTCCCCACTGTACTACAGTTACAGACAGCACTGTGAAAATCCTTGGGCTAGTTGCCTGAAAATGCCATTTCCAGTAGCACTCAGAATTTACTTCCCCCGTTTCCTGTGCGCAAGTCAGGAAATTGCTCAAAATTGCTGGGTTGTCTAGTTTTTCAAACTAGTTCTCTGTTTTTTCGAAATTACTACAGTGAAATTACTGTGAGACCTATCTTTGAAGCCTCATTTTCTTCTGTAGTCCTGTAAAACCTGAAAAAAACCCAGATTTTCACAAATCTAGTCTGGCTTCAGCAAGGGAAACAGAACAACCAGCACTCTGTCTTTCAACCCCCTTACATAGCTGGAGGTTTTTTAGTAGAGACAAGCAAAACAATGCTTCCCTATGGAATTCCCTGTGGAATGTTTTTAAGAATGTTACATATTTTCACAGCAACACAACAGAATGTGTATCTGTTATAAAAGGTCACTGTAACAATATTAAAAGAACATTGTAGTTATTAAAATGAAAGACAGGTAACATCTTGTTTTACCTAGAGTTAATAATCTCCTTTATGAGTCACTCAGTAGAGAAAAATGTCTAAAGCAATACAAAGTAGCAGCTGTATTTAGTGACTTATGACATAGACAGAGTTTATGTCCTATAATATATTGCTAATATTGAAAAAATGAAATTATGTGAAAATAGCCATGTAAGTAGTGACATTCAGAATTGAAATAATTTACCAATGTTATAGAATTTTACAGCATCCCATTAAAAATGTAATGTATTTTATACCAAAATGGTGTTTTAGCTAACCTGTTTTCTACCCATCAAATTACTGCCCAGACACAAGAGTTTCTGAGGCAGTAGTGCTATTTACAGGAGAGATGAGCTCTTCTAGACATGTCTTTCCACTGCCCACCCCTGAAGCAATGCAGAGGCTCAACCTTTGCTTTTGCAGGGATATCACCTTAGGAGTAGGCAGCTGCACAAGGGACCTGCTTTGAGAGCACAATTTCTTGTGCAGTTCCCAGCTGCCCATGGGATACTGCGGTACTTACCCACCACTGAGCGCTGGTGTTCTGTGGTGCACAGAAAACTGCATTACTCTCACTGTAAAGTAGGAGATTTACATATGTGGACATGTAATTATAGTAAGTCCCAGTATTTATGAAAAGCAAGTGAAGAATAAATAGGTAAATTAAATTTGGAATTGAAGGCTTTTGTAAATCAAAAATGAGTGGGACTTGTTTTTACACGTTTTTTATTTACTTACACTGTCCAAATCAGTCTAGTGCTGTCCTAGGAAACGTTACTAGGTTGCTGAAAACAAAGGTCATAACTTGCTAAGAGAGAAAACTAGAAGTGGATTATGGGGTAATCAGAAATGTACCTGCATGGCAACAAGCAGCAAACTTCAATAGCCTTCTGGTATACCACATAGACTTCTTTCTATTTCAAATTCCTAAAGTCCCAGTCATGACTCACCTCTCCAGTTTGGAAACATTTTCATTTTCGGTAGCTGTATTTTACCAAAAAAGAAAAAGCAACAGATTCCTACCTCTTGGAATGAGAAACCATTACATTTCATTTTAAGAACTTCCTTCGGATTTTGATAAATAAAGACAGTAAAAATAGCAGTGATGTGATTTCACTCATAATTCAGTCAACATTTATTACTATGTTTCAACAAGTAAGGATGGTTACGGTCAGTTCTCTCCTTGCATGGAAAGCTTCATGTTTACTGAGCATTTGAATTTTTCCTTTCCTTTCCTTGGTGGATTTTAGGATTTATTGTATGCAGAAGATTAGTAGTAGTAATAGCAATGTGAAATAATGTAATACAGAGTAGATTACAACACAGAGCAAAATAATTCACATATATAATCTTCAGTAGAAGTCTTTATAGTCAGAATAAAGATTTGCATTTTTTTTTCCTTGTGTTGAATTTGTGAAATGTACTTGTAGATTTCTACCATTTTAGTCTTATGTCGTAAAGCAGCCTGATAAATTTACAGTTCTAAAGCCAGTTATGATGATTATTATTCTGGACAATCATATATTGAGGTTGTGATTTGAAATTTAAAAATATGCATCTAATTCAGTCAATTTGGTTGAAAAATATTTTAATTACTTAAGAAAAATAATCAGCTAGTTCTAATTGAGATATTATTTCATCGCAAGCATGGCAGCACTTTGGGCCTCTGTCAGTGAAGGTTGTTTGGCTGTGTTATGGGACTGCTTAGATGTTCATCAGAAGGCAGTCAGAAGCGTGAGAAACCTGCACCAGTTCCAGTAGAAAATGGGTTTTGTCTTGAGCTTACTTGAAAGCTTAAAACACTGATAAACTAGTGTTGTTCCTGAAGCTTTAAAATATCTTTGTGATCAGAATCACAAGGCACAGCAAGCAAGTCATATTTAATCCTTTGATACCAGTAGTGGCCAGGACACTCCATGCAGCCTTCTTCCTTTCCTTCTATTTTCCCATCAAAAGAGGAAAATTTACAGGAATAACAATTCTTCTGGGTTTTATTTGTTCCTTCCCCCCCGCCCGTCCTTTTCCCTCACAGTGCATACAAGAGGGAATCCCCAACCAGACAAAAGTTTAATAAACAAAGTATTGCAGCAGGATGAAATTCAAATGTTAAACAAGCCTGGGATATAATCAGTCTCTGGAAGAAGGAAGAACAAGGAGGTGTAGGCAACTCCCCTATTGCACTCAGCAGTAGCACTAGATGAAATAAGCATCAGTTATCAGATGTGTTATTCATGCTGACCTTTTAAAAAATCAGATAGTATTTATTTTTTAAAAACATTTTGACAGTGTTCTTCTACAATTGGTTTTATGTGTTAAGGATATAACTTAATAAAAATTGGGAAGTTAATCTCAGTGTGCATGAAACAGTTCTCAGTAGCGATGCCTGAGGCAAAATACTTGTGGCTCAGTCCACTAGTAGATATACAAACTTGCATACAAGAATTTTTGGTGAGAAGTCTCAAGGGGCAAGATGGAGCAGGACATAATGAAAAAAAGGCACCAAATCCTTTCCCTAGAGCAAAATCTTTCATCTTAACATTTATGGCCATCATGGGTGGCAGAAGTTTTAAAATAGGAGGAGGAAGACTATTCTCATTCTGTTAATAAATATTACAAAAGGAATTATTCAGAGGCAGTGCCCAATCTTCAGGCAAGAGAGAGTCATATAGTTTAGTTAATTGCCAAATAAAGACTGAGAGCTGGGCTATCTGCCTGTACTGAAGCAAGAGCCTGCAGCTCTTTAGTTCCTCTCTTTCTACTTGTCAGCCTCATTCTGTACTTCTGTTTTACACAGCTGTTTCTACCAACAGACCCAGTCTATATCTCAGTCACTGTCTTGGTGAGGAGGAAGCATTGTAAAATCCTATATATATATGCATTTCAGCTTACTGTGTATGGCAATTGTTATAGATGCTCACACTTCAGTTCCCTGTGGGTGCAATATCCTGCAGGTTGGAATACATCCCTTAGAGATGAACGTTTTTTATCCGGAGCTGGATCCAGTTAGTCTTTTCTACTTATCAGAGTTTGGATGAAGGCCTGTGACTGAAAGACTTGGCAGACAGACAGTCAGACCACATTAATTCAAATAGGTTCAATATAAGGTTGTCTGAACTGCATGGCTCTCTGTGTGCCAGCAGATGCAGACTCTGTGCTACACTGCCCACCTTTGAAGTCCTCATGTTTTTAGTACAAAACTGCTGTATCTTTAAGTTGCACAATTAAGAAGCTGAATCTAAGGCAGGTGTCTGGGAGAAACAACTAAAGGGAATATTTTTCCTCCTAGAATGGCAGCTGAATGTAGATCACTAGGCTGGATTTTATCATTTGTTTGCCTGGAAAATCAAGGCACCATGTTCAAGTAGCTGCTTCACATTGCTGTATCTGAATTTACTGTAGTGTCTTGCAGCTGCATAATTCAAAGGTTCAGCACTAGTTTAAAACTCTGTATCCCTCAGTTTTAATCCATAGTGAGGATGCTTTACAGTTCAGTGAAGTTCCTTTGTGCGGGACTTGCAGTGCCATGTAATCGGGAGTCATTTGCAAACAGCGTTCCTTATACAGGAGGGCTGGTAAATGGCCCAACAGTATTTCCTCCAGGGATGCTTTGTTAAATCTGGGCTCTCTGAGGAAGTGGTGTATCGAAAGTGCCCTCCTATAAAACCTAAATGGGGTCAGTTAAAATGGGCCACTTCAGTGAAAGCTGGTCAGAGTACAGGTCTTTTTTATCTATCTTTTACTCCTTGAAGCGGAGGGCTCTATGTTTCATATGACTCCTTATTTATATGCCAGCTTTTTGCTATATAAAATATGTTTAAAATGAATGTTACATTTCTGTATGAGGAAAACTAAAAGAACAAACAATGGACTAGTACTTTAATTATTGTTTATAGGTATATTATCTATAAATACCTGATACCATAATTCATGTGATGTTGAACAACCTGTTAATGATTTCCCTTAATCAAATGCAGATCTTTGCACATGAGTAAACAACTATATCTCTTAACTTAGTCTCCTTTTCCGTTTACAAGGCCATGTGGGTTGCACTGTAAAAAATTCAAGAGCTTTCAGAATGGGAGCAAGGACAACTGTTACCACTGGTATAAGATTGTACAAACTTTCTTTGAAGATGCTTATTAACAAGACTTTATTAGCAATGTAGAAATGAAAGCAAATAAGAAAAGGGAACAAAACCTTCTCTTACCCTTGCTTATGCAAATGTTGTTTGTTTTTCTTTTTTTTTCCATAATAAATTTCAGGTACACAGTATGTTTGCCCAACCACTTAATCCTTTTCTACAGGTGTCACTGAAGTCTGTTAATGGCCATTTCAGTCAGATAAAATAGACTGTGCCATAATGAGGGCAGAGCAGTACAAAGAACAAGTAAATTCAGCAGCTTTATATATAACAGTTGTCCTTTAAAGTATGCCTCTCACCCCAACATCGAGCCTCTGTGGCAGGTGCACTAAGATCTGAATAGAGCAAACACCTGAGCACACCTGTTCAGAGTTACCCTTTGCCTTTGTGTTTGGGCTGCTCAGGTCAATGCTGTGATATCTGCTGGCACTCCACAGCCTTTATCAATCAAAGCCTAATGTGGAGCCTAAAACTTTTTAAAAGTCACCTGAGATGGTTTAATTATTTTGAAAATGATCCACATACTGATTTTCCAACGCTCACACTGTAGCATTCATTTTCAACCAAATACAAGCTGGCATGCTTTCAATATTTGTTACTTCTCATGTTCCCAAATTTTATTCCTTTACCATTCACAGGGAAGTTTGTGAGTCTTCATAATGTTCTGCAGTTGTAGCATTTCATAATTTATGGCCCACCAGTGATTCACCGCACAGACTGATAAATTGCTGGACAAGGACAATACAGTGGACATTCACTCTTGGGTTTTTTTGTAGTCTTGTGAGTATATTACTTTGGCTTTCAGAAATGTGTGGCCATCAGAATTAATTATTAAAAAAGTAATAGCCTCTACTCTCTCTGTAGGTTTCTGAATACAGAATACAAAGGTATTTTGACTTGTTCTTCCTGAACGAATTCAACCACTTTCTGCCATAAGCATTAACTGACAAAATGAAGCAATTTCTCTTCTGTGAAAGAAAGCATGGAACAAAAGGGAAGATCAGTAGTGTCTAAGAGCAGGAGAAACTCATCTACCGACATAGTTACAGTCCCTGATGTCAGATGAGATCATTGTTGATATGAAGACAATAAGGCTTATTTAATGATGCTGGTCTACTTTCATTTTGTTGCAAGAAGGTTATGTACAGTGTGGAAGCTTATTCACTTTGCATAATACAAACAGAACAGGCTATTATCAGGAGAAAATGTGACAAAAATTACAAAGCATGTAGTTCTCACACTGCAGGTGTACGGTGACTTGAACAAACACATTAGCATCATACACTGACTGCAGCTACTATAAAATTGGTGACCAAGGTGATTTGTGATTGTTAAAAAAACTGCTCAAGAAAATTGACCTTTTCCCCCACCTCCTTTTTGCCTATTTCCCTTTTGGAAGAGCTTTGTGCAGTGACAGCAGTGCATTAGCTGGCTGCCCACCAGCAATCACTCATCCCTCCTATGGCTTCATGGGTCAGCAGACAGGCTTTTTTGGGCAAGGCAGGTGGCCTGGCAGGGCCAGGGATTTTACATGGCTTTTGCCATTTGCATTGATATGCCTTATGACAGCATTAAAAGAGTGTTGCAAATTGGAAAACAGATTTAGAGGTAGATGTTTCTCTTGTTTTGGGTTGGGATGGGTTATTTTTATATTCTTTTGTCTTTGAAATAGAAACAAAAAAGTGAGCAGATGTTGTGCAGATGAGTTAGACTTTCCTGTAGCTGGTTAGAAATGGTCAGGTCACTGTTGTGAGCCACATACTAATTGCTTGAACCAAAGCAGCACTGTAAATGGCCATTTCCATTCATGCCTGTTATTTAGTGCTACTGGCATTTGTATTTTCAGGTACCTCAAACAGCAATAAAACCAGCAAGCCTTGCATTGGCTCAATGGGGACAGCAGGAACTTATTTCCAGGCTTTGTGACCCAGAAATTGAACAAATTGTCCACTTGAGTCTTTGTACCATAACTGGTACCTGAGTGTTTACTGAAAACCATAAAATCATAGAATGTTGTGAGTTGGAAGGGACCCCCAAGGATATCAAGTCCAACTCCTGTCCTAGCATAGAACAATCCCAAGATTCAGACCATGTGGGCCTTGTCCAAATGCTGCCTGAATATTGTCAGGCTTGGTGCCGTGGCTACCTCCCTGGGGAGCCTGTTCCAGTGCTCCACCACCCTCTGGGTGAAGAACCTTTTCCTAATGTCCAACCTAAACCTCCTCTGGTACAACTTCCTGCCATTTCTTCTGGTCCTATCATTGTGAGGCTTATGGAAGTAAAGTAGAAAGCAGCAATCTACACATCTGATATTTGAAAAAGACAAATACCTCATTTTAAAATATCCTGTCTGAAATGTTTTTATTTAACAGCTGCTTGTCTCCTTCAACACTTTATATGGAAGAATTAGCCTCATCCTCTTACCCCTTTGCTACTGCTTTTTCTCTTGCCCAAATCCATAACAAGTCTGTTGTTTGGCTACAGACCAACAGAACAAGCTAAAGAGAATTTTTGCAAAGCATGTAACAGGTACTGTCTGACGTACACCTCAGCAAGAGCAGGGATGTATTTGCTCTCCAGATAGGCATTCTTTGCACAGCCAAAATAGTCTGCCAGATTAACAAAGAAAAGCAAGGTGGTCTTATACGCTTGCCTGCTCCCTTTTACCAGCAGCCTGGACTTCATCAGTTATAGATTTTAATAGAAAGAGAAACTTCTGAACAATGTAGCTAATTTTAGCTATGCTTTGGGTATAGCTATGTAGCAGACTCTTAAGTCTTTCTCTTCAAGAAAACTAAGGTTAGTTTTCCCCCCTCTCTAGAGAACCTTAAAAAATTATGCATTAATTGAAAGGTCTCCCTGGTTAAACTGTTAAAATGCTATGGCAGTGTGTTCTCTGCTAGGTTTTGGCAAGCCAGCTATAAAGCACAATTTTACCTCCAGGAGTAGGACTAGTAGAAGCAAATCTTAATTTAGGCTAGCAGCTTTCATTTGTTTACCTACAAGGAGGCAGACATGCATATTATTAAATGACCATAACTGACTCCTCCAATTATATGTCTTAAATACCTATGGATTCTTTAATACCATTGAAGCCAATTAGAAAAGACAATAGTAGACAAATAATGAATCAGGTAATAGATAAGAATACTGAAAGTTATTTTGTTTTTGTTTTGAAAGACTGAATTCAAGGAGGGAGAAATTATGACAAAAAAAGGAGGCAATTTATATTTAGTGCAAAGCTTATAAATATAAGGACAATTTACGGTTAACAACCATCCATTCCCAGAGGATTAAGGACACAGCACAGTAGCTTTTGAGATAAAGACTAAAAAAATGAAGCAGAATGTTGATGCATGACCTCATTTTCTCTTTTTAAAATCAGCTTCTTAGCAATCTACAGTATGTTGCACATTTAGCATAGACAAAACCTTTTTTGCTTAAGAAAAATAAAGAACGTCTTAGAAAATTCAAGGCTGAGGTGGAGCTTTGGTGTCTCTTCTCTGAGTATTGGGTGGGTTATCCATGACAGAAAAGACTTAAAGTTAAATGCAGGGGAAGTAATAGCAATTTTTTAGGTGGAAAGTATTCAAAAGGAAAAAAATATCAACAGATCTCACAAATGATTCCACTAAGTGAGACTTTTCTGGAAGAAAAGGGGTTGAAAAGAAAGGGACATTTGGAAAGTTCTGTCTGTCATAATTGATTCACTTTTGATGTGTCTGTATGTTTCCTAAGTTCAGGCTCAGTTATGAGCTAATTAAGAGCAAATGGGTGGGACATTCAAGGTGACTTAATTCAATTGATTTCAAATCACTCATTTAAATCATGATGGCAAATCAACTTATATAATCCCTAAAATGTGTATATCAATTTTTTATCTTTCCAATATATATTTCAATATTTTATTTATTGTTTATTTTATAAATAAACATTTTGTTAAAATAATCCTTTTAAGGTATACCTAATTATACCTTACATACAGTTTAATATTTTTTAAATAATAAAAATATTTTGCTTTTAAAATTGATCGACTTATTCTGCAAGGAAAATTACATATGGTAACAAAACAATTCCAGTCCTTCAGGATTTTAGATTGGAAAATATACTTCCCTGTCATCTCATTTATGCAACATAGGAGCTAAGTGTACTGTATTTTCTTCCCTCAGCTCCTAATAAGTTCTCAATTTTAAATGATGCAGCTGTTGGGATGGACTTTAAAATCAGCTAAACTCAAGAAAATAACTACTTTGAGCTTGTAGAACTAGGTGTTGATGCCCCCAAAACTGTGGGATGTAGCACTTTAACAAGCTGTGAATATGGGCTGTTGGCAAGACATTTCCATCAGCCCAATAAGATTGAGTTCTTCAAGTCTTCTTTGATAATCTTTTTAAATTAAGTTTAATAAGAAGTAGGTGATCAATATTTTTAATTTAAATTATGAATAGAGTGAAGGAAGTGACTTTTTTAAAGCTGGCAAGGCACCGTTACTGAAATGTCTTGTGGAAGTACTCAGTGGTTTGTCTGGAACATGACATTAAAAACCTGTAAAAAAAATTTAAAATTATCCTTTTAATATTCTAGGCAAAATGAGAAAATAACGGAAATCCCACTATCCTAGTTACAATCTAAAATTGATGAGTATTTATTGTGGGATACCCAAGGACCTTGAAGCCTTTGGAGGCTGTCCACCCAAACAGGGGCACAAAGTAAATAAGGAATCAGAGAGGTCATCCAGGAAGTGGCATGAAGCACTGGTTTAACAGAGGACTTCAAGGAAGAAGTGGACATAGAAGTAAGAAGTTAAAGTTATATAAGGTGTTCTCCACGTGAGACTGATAGAAGGGTAAGAAGGCAAAAAAAGGAAGAAGCAGGAGCTCTGTGCACCTGGATTTCACATCCTAGCAGGCTGAAAGAGGTTCATTCCAGAGTAGTGTTTTTCTCAAACAGCCAAACTTTTGTCCCTCCCAAGGTCTGTGTATTTCTGCTCGTGCCTTATTGTCTTGTACATGGCAATGTCTGACTCTTGTTTATGTGTAAGAGGAAGGGTTCTTTTTTTTTTTAAAAAAAAAAAAAGATTTTTGGGCCACACCTGACCACCCAGCTCTGTGCTGTCTGTGACTTCCACAGAGTCCTTTACAGCCTGCACTGCATCTTCCTCAACCCCGTGCTAATGCATAGAGCCAATATCTCTTGGAAAATATTCAATCACTTATCATGCCTTGGGAAACAGCAAGGGGTAAGGTTCCTGGAGCCCCTTGGTCCTGTTGGATGTGTGCCCCTGAGACTAAAGGGCCACGGGCAGCTCCACATGCCAGCCCAGGAGAGACTCTCCTACTTCCCCACCAGAGCAATACTGCAGTGTACACTTCCAAAAGGCAACCTTGCTTTTATAAAGAGCTGTTGTCTGTTCATTTTAATACTTGTTCTAATTAACACAGCTGGAAGTAGTTATGTTTTTAGGTTCCTCAAAAGCAGAATATCCTCAGGCCCAGGAGCTGTTCTGGGCTTCTTCCAGTCCTGACTGAACCTACTGACAAAAACATTGCTAACTCTAACTGCGAGGTTCATTTTCTATATCAACACTTACACAGCAGAAGCTGGACTTGCATCCTGAGTTCATCTGCATTTTTAAATGAGTGCCTACTCATGTGGCAGCCCTTCGGCTTGGATAACTAACAGCGATTCCCTACTGCTTTCCAGGCTAACATTCGTCTGCCTCTTCTCCCCACACTCACTTCAATTATTTATTTTTGGTAGGAGAAGCAAGAGGAAGGGTTTGAAGCCTTGTGGAGGAGAAACATGGGGAAGGAAGGACATAGCCCAGCTGTGCAGTGGGGAGTTAGGGCATTTGTTGGTGCTGTCAAAGCTTGAGGAGAAGTGCCTGCCATGTTATCTGGTACATTATACTAGAGTTACCTCTCTAGGACCCTCTGCAAGTAAAATTCTTGCAAACTGTGAAGGGTCAGAAAGCATGAATAAGGCAACCTGCCCTTCCAGAAGTCAAGGACACACTTGTCATGAGGATCCGTGATGTGCATGGCCTCCCTGTCATGTGGAAATGTGCTGTGAAACAGGGCATAGACAGATACCATACTGTCAGGGAGCTGCTCTTTGATTTGCCATGTTTCTCCCCAGCACTGTTGCCAAGAATTGTTTTAAAGCCTCTTCTATATTTTGGTAGGTGCTTTTTCTCCAGTCAGAAGTGACAAGGATCCAGCTTGAAATTAGTCACGTTTTTTGTTTTCTCTCTTCTTTGAAAAGTGATCAATGAAGTATTGCTGCTGCATTGTGCGCAGAGGGAGCACGTTCTTATGGTGGCTTTCATTTAGCTGCAGCTGCAAACATTATGTTAGCAAATCAGGTCTTTGCTCTCATTAATTTGCTCTCCACAGCCTTATAGTTCAGGGAAAGCTGTACCAAAATGCATAAAACACTCAAAAGCAAGAAGCCATTTAGAACACAAACAGCAATGGAAAATAATTGACTAGACCCAGCAAAGCCCTGTATTAAATTACCAGTGATAGATCAAAGGACAAATGCACAGCTTTGAATAATGGAGCTTTGCATCTTTCTCTGACATTCAGACCAAGATTTGATTTAAAAACTGAGGTGTCCAATCCCTGCTAATGGCACCTTTGAAAAACTCCAGCTGCATTCACCCTACAGTCCAGGAGAATAAAAACCTCTTCTTTTTCCTAGAAAACAACAGAGGTAAGAGTTAGCGTGAACATTTACACAGAAATGTCAAAATACTCAGTCTTGGCATTGATGATGATTGTAGGAGGAATGAAACCCCATTTTTTTCTGTGCCACAATAGTGAAAAATAGGGGAAAAAAAAAGAGAGAGGAAATTGCTATCATTCCAACTATCTCAGCTCTCTACCATCCAGCATGGGGACTAGTGTTCTGTTTCACATGCAGCAGCAAAAAGACTCTTGTCAGTGAAAGGAGGCATTAGCAGTGGTTTTACGCTAGGAAAACCTGGAGCACTGCCTGGCTTCCACCATCTACAGTTAATCTGAACCACATCCAAGACAGTCCTACATGGCTGGGAGCTTCAGAGCCTTGGAATGGGTCTCCTCCACCCCTTATGACCAGAGGAAAGGTTAGGAAATTCCTGTGTTGAGGAAAGCCTGTGTTTCCTTCCTAACCCTGAGGGATGAGGTGGAAAATATACAGACTAAGTGAAGCACTGATTAAGGGTCAGTGAGTATATTCTGCACCCAAAAAAAGGGATTAAATATTACGAAAGAAAAAAAGTCCAGGTGAGCAACTATACCTACAATTCTTTCAGAAAAAGTATACAATACAAACTTGACACAGTCCTGTAACTGAGACTTGCTAGTATTTGGCTTTTTAGCTCCTTGTCTTCCCTACATCAAAATCCCAAAGAGATATTTTGGCTGGTGGAATTTGGCAAAGTTCCATTAATTTCAGTGGAGTCGTGATAGTTCAAGCCAGAAGAAGACCTGCTTTCAGGACTAATAAGTGCTGTTATCATTGCTACAGGATCTGAATGTCAAACCTTCCTCCTGGCCCATCAGATGCAGAGCACTATTAAGTTTAAAATAGGCATGTGCCAACAGCCTTCCTGAGATCCCAGTGCCTCTTTGAGAGCTTATAGCCTTTGATTTCTGTGCTCACAAGACTACCTATGAGTGAACAGTTCAGCTGTGACTTTTTTATTTTTATTCTAGATGTTCTCTGTTTCAAGAAAAATTGCTGCCATTATGGTCACAGAATCACAGAATGGTTGAGGTGTGTGAAGGCTGAATTATTAATCATCAGAAGAAGTTTCTCTCTTGCACATGAAGAAGAACAGATGCTAAAGTTAAGCTTTAAAGTCATTGAACTAATTCCTCTAATTCCTCTCCTGAAAGCTTTTTTTTTTTTTTGATACTTGCAAATTTTGCAGAAAGCTTAAAATAATACTCTATTTTAGACCACATAGGAGGTTTACAGAATAATCCACAGTAAATGATATTCTGCAAGTATATATTTCAATGTATTATATACATGTGGCTATAGGATAGATTTATATAAAACAGAAAGCATTTTCCTCTTTTTGAATATACATATTTGGATAAAGACCACATATATGTATATACACAGATGAAACATGCCTGTAGCATCAATTAGCTGAATAAACTGAGTTCTCTTTTTGGGCCTTCATTAGTTTTAAGTAGGTAGTCCAGAGCTATAGGATGTGCCTCAAGAGAAAAGAAAATTGTTATTGAAATCTCTAAATCAAATACTATAGTCTTTCTCGTACACTTCTGTATTCTTTTCCATGTGTGTTTCTGTCAGTTATGTGTACCTTTGCATGACCATAGCATAAAGCAAAGAACAGACCATTTGCTAGAGCTGGGTATTTTCTATCAGCAGATGAAATATGAGTTTTTCTGATTAATGAGGAAGGCTTTGGCTAATGGAAGATTAACAGACAAAATAAAGCTTTTCTGCATCTAAATAGTAGAGATTTCACAACTCTTTTCAGTTTTATTTCAAAAGAAATAGGGGCATTTATTCTAATGCATAACCTATTCTTACCTTTTAGGCTTGAAAACTATTTCAGGAAGGGGGAAAAAGAGTTTAGCTTATTTACAGCAGCAAAACATTTTTAGACAAATATTCAGCAAAGTAGAGAGATACACCATAATATTTGAGTTCACAGTGTATTTAGGAGAAAATATTTGCTGTGTCAAATTTCATAGCTTTAGCCAAGTCTGGATAAATTTAGCTTTCAAAACATGATGGATTCATCACAGACTAAACTGATCTGTCAAGGGAAATAAGCTAGGTAAATCCTTGAATAAATGTAAAAGAACAAAGCTGCAACTTTATGAAACTTTAAACAAACAAATAAAATATTTCTCATTGACTGGATATTTCTTATTCTTTCTCATTTAAAGAAACCAGTGATCATAAGAAGTAGCAGATAGATCAGACAAACTGTTCCACAGGAACTAAATAGCAAGGATTATTTATTAAATGTGGAGTGCTAAGCTTATATAGCTGTATGCAGAGAGCTCCAATTGAAAAGAAACTAATTTCTGACCTGCTCTCTTGCTGATAAACTGTAATTGGTGGCTGATTGAATATGAGGAGACTTTAATTCTTTTCTACCCAGTCTGACCTGACAGCCCTGGTCATTTCCTGCCAGAGGCTGGAATAGGCTTTCTCAATCACCAGCAAAATGCATTTAGCTTGCTGAGAAAAAGCACTTCAGTAGTATCTTGAAACACTTCTCATTTACTAAGCAAAATGGGATGTAGCACAAGGGAAGAATTTGAAAGGTGGACCAGCATTTTAAATAGAGATTCAGCAGCGGATCATCAACTAATCAGTGCCTCTTATTTGATTATTTTTCCAATCTCTTGTGTAAATGCTATTCCAAAACCCTCCACCACCATTGATGGCAGGATCCTTCACAGACATGTATACCCCTATTAAGGCTCTTACACCATGCAAATACAGCTGAAGCAAATAAACAGTAAAGATGTTAAGCACTGGGTCTGTTCCTTGCCTTTGCTCCCATCCCGTTTTAAAGGCTGATGAGGAATTTCAGCTGTCCCTCATCCCAGGCATCGTTAGGCTTTGAGCCATGGCTGGATACCTGCTGAGGTTTCAGGAAGGCCTTTGCTGAAGCTCACAGTGCCTGAGGGTGGCACTGGGAAGGAGGCCAGGCACAACACCAATATGGCTGGCTGGCTGGCTGCCAGAAGCCAAGGGGGAGCAATGCAGTAACAGAAGAGACAGAACCACACAGGTCACTAAAGAAGTCTGCACTGATGCTGAGCTCCACCTGCTGCGGTCCTGCTCTGGTTACACAGTCTGCTTTCCTCAGGCTCTTGATCCTGAAGTGTGACTACAAGTGCTTAACTTTCTTTTCGTGTTTCATAGTTGTATCTTCACCCCCATGCTGTAACACAAGTGAACAGTGCTTGTGTCCTTTGGAAGAGAAACATGACTGAACAGATTTTAAAATGTCTTAAACCCTGTTGGAAAGCACATGGAGTCCTCCCATGACATCAAGTACTGGAATTTTGTAAATTCTTTTCTGAGCTAATCAGTTCTTCCTTCCACAGGAAAAACAACATGTTGAAGACAGGAGAGACAAGTGGCATTAGGGGCTCAGGACACACAACCGTGTGGACTGGCACTAGTAAAAGAAGTAATTATGGGGACCTTTGTCTATGACTTTGGAGACTGCAGCTGAGCTCAAGTTCTCCCTTGCTACTTTTCAATTCCTAAGAGGTAATACATCACTTTAATGTTTACTGTCTTTTTTTGAATATTGCTTTATTAACATTGACCTGATTTGCAGAGAGTCTTGGATACTGATTTTGTAAAACAACCTGATCTGAAGAGGTTGAAATAAAGTTTTGATTGTAACAACTTTGTTGTGTCATTGTTCCACCAAGGATCATCAAAGAATTTGTCTCTCCTCATAAACATGGTTGGGTGGCACCATGTCTTATCCTTCCTCTTCACTCTCCTTTATTTGCTCTTTTTGAACCCATTCCAGTAATTTGTAAACGCATAGCACTATTTCTTTTTACTTCACATAGCTTTGTGTTAAACCTTTCATGAACTCTTAATTGTTTCACTCATGCCTTTCTTAGGGTTGGGACTTCCTGCCGTGTAAAATACCCCGCTGTTCCATCGAAAACACTTGTAAAAATCCATCTGTTCCATAAAGAAACCCATTATCATTAAACACTGTACTTTCTTGCTCTGCTCTGTTATTAGGGACACTGTATTATACGAACTTTATCCGTAAATCAAAGGGAGATGCTTATTGTATTTGCCTTGCATTTCCCATTTACAGCAAAGCATCATATGTGCTTATGTTACCCATAAATACCATGTAATACAGTTTTCTTTAGCAGTGCTTTATGGTTACTATTTGGGAAAATAATTACTCAAACCCAGTGAGAAGAGGCTGAGCTGTGGCAATTTATTCACAACTTTATGCATGACAGATAATACTTGAGCTTCCATTAGCTGTAGTGGCACAAAGAATTTAAAAAACTTGGTTTTGTGTGTATTGTTCATTTAGACTTGAGGCTGAGTCATAAAAACATGCATTTTGAAGAGGAGGTATCTGATTAGAGCTGGAGGGTTGATCTATATGTTTAATCAGCTTGCTCTATTCTAATAAATGTCAAGTTGTAGTGTACAATAATGTGTAAATTTTATTCAAAGATGGGAGCAAGCTCCAAGAGATGGACCTAGATTCCTTTGCTATTGGTACATGTGGCATTTAGGATTAAGAATGCATTTAAATACCTTGAAAGAAAACCAGATAAATATTAACTGACACTGAACACTATATGGTCTGTCTAAAGCTTAAGATCACTAGTATGCATGGAGGGTGGGAATGGGAGAAAGTAGAAAGGGTTTTGGATACTTGCATCCTCTTTTGTGTTTAGAAATCAGACAGATCGAGCTATTCTCTTGAGATACCTGATAGGGAGAAAATTTACAGTTCAATAATATTCTCTTGCAGTGAAGATTTGGTATGAAAATTTTGCTTTCTTAAAATTTGCAAGCTTCTATTTTTATACTTGCTAAGGTATGCCTGTTAAGAAACATACCATAGTTTGAACATGAACATTGAGTCAAGAACAGAAAATATACATCTGTAGTTGAAAGTTATTTGTGTATGCGTATGACTGTTTGGTTATTCAGGTCTGCGTGTTTGTACCTTGGCTGCTCTTACAATAATTAACACCTGATATTACCATCTTCTGAGTAGGAATTATTCTCATAGGGATACATTCAGGGGCAAGAAAATCAGAAACAATTAAAATATTCATTTTTATTATCAGTAATGATACCAAAAAAGCTGGTCAGGAAAAACTCTTTAAGACTCATTTGGAGTTTTAGAAAGCAGGCATTCTTCATTACAGCACTGGATGCACGGGGGATCACTCCACCTACCGTGCATACTAACTTGTCCCTCTACAAAAGCTTCATACTATCAAAGCATGCTTACTCATTTATTTTCCAATAAATTATTAACATATTCATCACATTTCAAAAAACTCATTAATACATTTAAATGTTCTTTTTGCATGAGTACTGTTCATCTTCAGGGGTCATCTGATGATAATAGAAACTTTTGACATTGTGCCTTTTAGTTTAATCATTCTTCTGTGCATGCTTAGTTCATCTCTTGGCCTGTTTACAATACTTCTGGCTCCACAAAAATGGTTTATGCTAACATCATGACCTTATCAAAGATTTGACGCCTCAAGTCTCCTGTTATCTATTTTAGACTATAAACTTGACTAGTCCTAGATGGTATGTAACAAACTTGCAATGTCACATTGTTTAAGTGGAAGGGTATGGTCTTTTGGTATCAGTAGCTCCATCCTAGATGGTATGTAACAAACTTGCAATGTCACATTGTTTAAGTGGAAGGGTATGGTCTTTTGGTATCAGTAGCTCCATGGGAGATCAAGCTGCAAACTTGCTCAGGCTAACCTCATCACCTCTGAAGTTTTCATTATCTTCAGCAAAAAACTTATATACTTACCCACTTTGAAATATCCTTATATGAAAACACCCAGGGCTTTATCACACAAAAAAATCCCCCCCTCCCAAAAAAAAAATTACACTCCTTGTAATAGTCAATTTAGACACAGAGTCCAATTATAAATTTAAAATGTAATTTATTAAGATATGGGTGAGCAAAACCAGTGCTGGGCGGCCGGGGAGTCTCCGCTCCACCAACAGCTCGCAAATTGGCTAAGTTAAACTGTCCTTTTTATCCCCCATTTTCAGGTGGGGGTGATCGGTGGCGGTTGGTTATCTGTCACGAACAACTGGTGCCCCTGGAACATGTGGATGTGCGCAGCGTGTCGTGTCGGTTCTTTGGACCCACACCCATCCAGTATCTTCGGACACACACCCAGCTTCTCTGGACACACACCCAGCTTCTTTTCTTGCGTTGTGCTGCATATTTTGTGACTAAAAGAACTTGCTTAAAAGAACTTGCTTAAAAGAACTAGCAATTTTAATTATTTGATTAGCAAATTTATTCTTACATACTTATTACACTCCTCAACAGTTTTTTGGACAAAATACAGAGCTAAAAGGTATAAAAAAGATGCAACTGCCACTCACTACTCCAGTATATGATGAAAGAAATGTGGAAAGAGGGATAAAGAGATAAAGAGATAAAGAGAAAGGCTGGGTGTACTTTGTAACAGCAGGAAGTGGTGATGCTGAGAATTCTATACATAAAACTAAGATTACCTCCCAAAGAAGCATGAGTATTGAGGAGAAAACACAACATCAATTAAACAAAATTACATGTACAGGGAACAAAGCAAGATTAAAAGCATAGCTCCTCTCTAGGCAGGAAAGTGGATAAACATACATCTCAGAAGGCCAGGGGTATGGATAAAACCTAGTCTCTCCTCATGACAGGTTTGGGCTTCAGATCCATTCAGCCCAAACCAGCAGCCTTCTTCTGAGCAGCCCTTCCCTTCCCCTGATGCTCTTTCTTTCTGAAAGCACCATTTATCCCCACAAATATACATTCTACTCCAAGAAGGTGATCTTATCTATCGTTCTATGAATTGTGAACACTATATTTTCACACAAAGGACATGAGGAACCTTGCTGTTTAAGACTCTTACCTGGTTCGGCATTAAGAAATTAATTCTTGTTCTAATCCAGCTGCTTCTCAGTGGCTGACTGCCCTTTGCTGTGGTGGAACAATAGATCAAGGCAGTCACACAACTACCGCTGAATTGCTTTCAACCAAACAGTGTCAGTTTATGAAAAAATCATCTCTCTGTTATTTACCTCACACCTTCATTTAAAACATATTGTACAACTGCCAGAAATGTGGTCTAAAACATATTGACAACAGCAAAAAGAATTTTGAATTCCTCTCACTTTTCTTGTGATAGAAACCTGACTTGAGGTGGAACCTTTTGGTATATGGACAATATCAGAAAAACAGGCCATTTTTAGTTAGATTTTCCATTTGGTAAAACTTGAGTGTACCATTTGCTCTATTACTTATCTCATTTCTTATTTTTAACTTCTAAATAGAAGAGGTGGTTAGGTACATACTACCATAGAGGAAGTCACCATTAAAACTTAAGTCCACTTAAATGTCAGTTGCTTCACTGCTTAGGTGAAATCAGTATTTGATTTGTATGTATTTCCTGCTGTTGAACCTTGTTATCAAAGGGGACTCTGTCCCATTATTCATGGATCATACTCATGGTTCTGCACAACAGGAATGCAGTGCAACAAACAACAAAGAGTTTCTGAGATTTATGTTTTATTTTAATTGCTATAGCCAGTGCAAGCTAGATCCACGAGTCTGTTACTCTAATATATGTGTGATGCTTTCCTAGTCTGGTGGGTGATCCTTTTCTATGCCACTAGTGACGGGAGAGGAATGACAAGAAAACCTGTAGCTCCGAAATGAATATAAGTATTAGTAGAATTGTATGAAATATATATATTTCTTCACAAATATGTTTCATATTAGACTGTTGGGGTTTTTTTTCTGTAAATACAACATAATTTTACTGTATATAAGAAGATCTTTTAGATGGGGCAGTATGATGGAAAGCTATCTGCACATTAACTGTCATTGCAGAATGACTCTAGAAGCAATACCTTAAATCAATCCCTTAAATCACCAAAGATATCTTTCCGACAGGCTCATAATCTCTGTAAATTGTTGGTAAGAGCAGCAAACACACCTGTCAGCAATTCTGACTCTCCCTGTTCTAGTGTGAAGGAATGTGCAACGTGCTAGAGGGAACTAAGAAGGTGCAAATAGCTTGTTAAGTGCCACTGATAAAACACAGTCTGTGGTGATGCAGGAGCATCTGCCAGAGTTTAACGCTGCTTGTGACTGAGAAGTTTAGACAATTTTGCTGCTAGAAGTGCCTTGGATTCTCACTGGAATTGGAACAGTCACTGCAAAAGAAATGGAGGACCTGTGCAAAAACCAGCACTTATGCTGCTGACCTTTGAGCCCTGACAAATTCCCTTGGTCCTACTATTTGGAGGAGGAGTGACAGAGTGTGGCTGTGGGCAGGGGCTCTATGACCTGTGAGGACTTCTCTGCACCCATGGCTCTGCTGTGTGCTGGGCTCCTTGCCTCCCTAGTGGAAGCACCACGTGCTAGCCCATGTCCTGCTCTGACCCTGTGCACCAGGCATGGCCCTTGGTAGGTTGTCAGTGAAGCAAGAGAACTGGAGATGGCTTGTGAGATCCTACATGGAGGCTACTGCAATGTATTAAAGGTGAGATCTGAGAGATGCAGGTGTCCTGGCTGGGCACCAAGTAAGCAAGATGAAATAAAATGTAGGAGATCTGACAGGCCTGCAGTAATCTGTACAGATGTCATAAGAAATCTGTCCATTTAATATCTTTGGGTAAATATCAAAGGTGAGAGAAGCCTGGAGTACTTTTTTAGCCCAAGATCATGATTCTCAAGCCATTTGTTTAAAAAAAAATCTACAGAACAAAACCTAATGGCCTTTCGAAGCTCCATATAAGCAAAAAAGTGCCAGTGCCTGGGACCAAGGGCTCCAACATGTGCTAATGTCCCCGAAGAGCCTCAGTGAGCTTCCACCCAAGTTCCATGCCCCTGGGTCTGGAGGTTCCATTTCAGCTCAGGCCTAGGAAGCCAGTCGGTGCCTGAGATGTGTTAGGGATGTCTCTGTCTCCAGCTGTGTCTCCTGTATGGGTCTTGGACATGCTTGTGGTTAGTGTGTTTTCCAAATGGACCCCAGGCATATATTATACCTTGTCACCAGTCCTGCCTGTGGCCCTGTTGGCAGGATGGACTTTGGACCCCTGCTGTAACCTTGCAATCAGTCCTATCTGTGGCATCAGCTCCTTTTGCTCCTGACTGAGCTCCCTGCTGTGTCTGGGACTGTCGATGGACCCTATCACTAGCACATAGCTTTTCATGATGTGCACAGCCCATGTAGGACTGTGTCCATGGCTGAAGGTGTGTCCTGCACTGGAGTTGCCCTTGGCTCCTGGCTTGCCTGCATTTAGGGAGTAGCAGCCCTTGCTGTTCCTTGCCATGCAGTGTCAAAGCTTTGTATACATTGTAAATGTAGCATACGTCCTGAGTTGGCATACACAACTAGTCTGATAGCATAAGAAATTCATATTTTGGCTATTTGGCTAACATACAGAAATGTTAGGCCAGCCGATTGAATGTGCCAATAACTGGTCATTGCAGTTCAGTACTGAACAATGCATAACTGTAACGCATTGTTCAGTAGTTTGCCAGAGATCTGCCAATGTTTTTGAGACTTGACCAGTGGAGGTGGCCAGGTCTGT
>NW_010327958.1:25838-30299 GCF_000700745.2 Antrostomus carolinensis
GTAGTGAGTTTTTTCTCCCTGCAGCACTTCATCCTGTTTCTATGTTGGAACACTGCAATGTTTCGTGTATTAGCTGTAGTCGTAGTCCCCACGGTACCCAGGCTTTACTTTTTTCCCATGGCAGTACTCTGATATTTGCAATCAGTAGGCACTATTACAATCAGCTGAGCTGAACTAAAAAGTTTCTCATAAACATACTGACTTGTCTGCTGCTTCAGGCAGTTGTGGGCTCCAGACTGTGTCAGGATTTATTTGTGCAAATTAGGAGATCGCACCACAGAAGGTGGTAGACAGCATGGGAATTGTATCTTTAAATTTTGAAAATCAAAACAGAGTAAGGAAGGGCTCTAAATGGAAATTATACAAAGGCCTATAGGTATAAAGCTGCTTTCTTTAACTTCGTAAGCTTTTAACCTAATTTCAGGCTAAAATGACATTCCCTGCAGTTTCTTGGCACCCTCACATGACAATGTTTGACTGTTTGGTACTTCAATAATTGAAGGAGGTTTGAGAACAAATTAATTGCCTTCAAGAAATACATTGAATATTTGGAACTTTCTCTGTTCTCCTGCTTTTGTGACAGAAAATTAAGTTTCTAACCACATTTTTGTCTTCTGTTAGCCTCCAGCCCAGAAAATTCCAATGCTGTCAACAGTTTCAACTTCTGTTATACAATGCTGAAAATAGCTAATTTTTGAGAAACTCTTGGTTTGAGTCAGAATAATTTGCTGTGTAGAAGACCCTGATTTGGTGTTGGTCTGTAACCCCTATTCCCATTGCAGCATCTAACTCTGTGCAGCAGGGCTCCAGGCTGCCAAATTTACACAGCTGCTTCTCAGTGTTGCTTTGTTTTCTCTGTCCCCTTGTGAGTGGGTTTCCCCAGTTCCCCACTCCGACTAGGTCATCTGCTGCAGTTCCTGGACTGGCTTTCGAAAGGCAGTCCCACCTTGGCTGGGTGAAGGCAAATAGTTTGGCTACAGCCCCCTGCACATGGATGATCCTTTGCAGCTGCAGAACAGCAGCTGATCAGACAAACTTAGTCAGCTCTTTCTGAATAAACCATCCATCCTGGTAACAAATAAAGAGCAAAAATGTTAATTAATAAATGAAACCCACATGCTCTGCGTTCACCTGCAATTCACCAGTTTCCTTAGTCTGAGTCCAGCAAGTCACGTTTTCTCGGGGAACCGATAAACCTAGATGTACCACTGAAGAGCACCTCTGCTTAGGTGTGCAGTGACCGACTGTTATTTTAAGCAGCTATGTTTGGAAAATTTGCAGCAAATGTTAATTCTTTTTTTATCCTGGCTCAAATCATCACTGACACTTGCATTGCAGGAATGAAAAATCCAATACATAAACCTTAAGATCTTGATTTCAAAGGATTTGTGAAACAAGAACAATCACCACTGATGAGGTATTATAACTTTCACATGTTCCGTCATTCTTTTTCACCGGCCATTTTTTTCCACCACGCAGTCTCCTGTTTATAAGATAACCCACAACAATGCTGAAGCTAGTCAACAGGAAGGGACAAGTACTGTGCACTAATCTGGTAACTCTTTTCTGGGAAAAAAAATGTCCTTGCCATAGTACATTATTGATTTTATCCAAGCAGAATCCACATACTGCCTGGGTGACACTCCCCCCCCCCCGCTTCCCCCCCTCCCCCCCTTTTTTATTTTTATATTGTTTGAAGGATTTATAAAGCTTCTTTTATAAAGCTTCTCTCTTTGAAGAAAGGACCAAGGTGCCAAATCAGGGTAAAGATTATGTTAAATTGCCTTTCTTAATTCTTGGGGAGATACTGCCTGTGTCAAGGCCATAGATTGCAAGCCAGATATGTAGGAATATCTGCTCTTCAGTCCTGTAAAAGCCCGAGACTAGCACTGGTGTTTACAGAGTAATAAAGCTGACAAACATTGATATGGTATGGAAAAGGAAGATAGTGACTGGAAATTTTTTCTCGTCCAGGTTGTACTTTAGTACTGAAGAATTATTCCACTATTACAAATGATGATTTGAGAGTCAAAATTATTAAATAATTTTCTTAGAGCTAAAGTTTTCTTGTTTTCCTTAGAAAATCAGAAATTCCTCAGCAAGTGAATTTGCTTAGTCAGAAATGACTGGCCTGATCTAGTGTTTGTGGTAATGTTTGAGTAGTGACTGGCCTCAGTGACCTTTAGTGGTCCTTCCTTAATATTTCTATGATGTTCTGTGATACTAGTGTTCTAAAAGGAATTTACTACATCTCTTCAACAGAAGTCATTCTGTCACCTTCCCTGCACTATCCCAACTGTCTCCTTCTCACATCCCATGTGGTACTTTTTCATAGAATCATAGAATAATTTGGACAGGAAGGTACCTTTAAAGGTCATCTAGTCCAACCCACCCTGCAATGAGCAGGGACATCTTCAACTAGATTGGGTTGCTCAGAGTGCCAACCTGTCTTTGAATGTTGCCAGGGATGAGGCACCTACCACCTCTCTGGGCAACCTGTGCCAATGTCTCACCACTCTCATTGTAAAAAATTATTTTTTATATCTAGTCTGAATCTCCCCTCTTTTAGTTTAAAACCACTATCCATTGTCCTGTCACTACAGGCCCTGCCAAAAAGTTTGTCCCCATCTTTCTTATAGGCACCTTTAAGTACTGAAAAGCCACAGGATGATCTGCAGCCTTCTCTTCATCAGGCTGAACAACCCCAACTCCCTCATCCTGTCTTCACGAGAGGTTTTCCATCCTTCTGATCATTCTAGTGGCCCTCCTCTGGACCTGCTCCAGCATGTCCATGTCCTTCTTGTGCTGAGGACTGCAGAACTGGATGCAGTATTCCATGCGGGGTCTCAGCAGAGCAGAGTAGAGGGACAGAATCTCCTCCCTTGACCTGCTGGCCACACTTCTTTTGATGCACACCAGGATACAGTTGGCTTTCTGAGCTGTGAATGCACATTGCTGACTCACGTCCAGTTTTTCATCCACCACTACCCCAAAGTCCTTCTCTACAGGATGCTCTCAATCCCTTAATCCTCTAACCTGTATTGATATTGGAGATTGCTCTGACTCAGGTACAGGACCTTGCACTTAGCCTCAGGAGGTTCACGTCAGCCCACTTCTTGAGGTTGTCCAGGTCCCTTTGGATGGCACCCCATCCCTTAGACGTGTCAACTGCACTGCTAGGCTTGATGTTTTCTGCAAATTTGCTGAGGGTGCACTTGATTCCACTGTCTATGTCATTGATGAAGATATTCAGAAGTACCGGTCTCAATACGGACCCCTGAGGGACACCATTCGTCACTGGTCTCTAGTTGGATATTGAGCTGTTAACCACTACTCTCTGGATGCAACCATCCAACCAATTTCTTATCCACCAAACAAACCACCAATCATATCCACATCATTCCAATTTAGAGAGAGGAATGTTATGGGAGTCCATGCCAAAGGCCTTACAGAAGTCCAGATAGATGACATCCATAGCAATTCTTTTGTCCATGGGTGTAGTCACTCCATCATAGAAGGTCACTAGGTTGATCAGGCAGGACTTGCTCTTGGTGAAGCTGTGCTGGCTGTCTCAAATTACGTCTGTACTTCATGTGCCTTAGTGTAGCTTCTAGGAAGATCTGTTCCATGATCTTCCAGCACAGAGGTGCCTCCTTTCCACCTTTTTTAAAAATGGGTGCGATGCTTCCCTTTTTCCAGTCACCAGGGACTTCACCTGTCTGCCATGACTTTTCTGCTGGTACCAAGTAGCTTACTTACACACAGCACTTGGAGCAGTTTTGCAACCTTCCTTCTGTGGTGAAATTGCACTTATCCATGTCAATTTTACCCATTTCTTAATGTCAGCTTCCTTTTCCCTCTCAAATAGCTCTTCTCTTTCACTTATGTGTATCCATACAATGTACTTACAGGCATCAGTTACCTTTCTTCTCTCAGCCTTCAGTCTAGCGGATCAAGTGGTCCACCTTCATTTAGTCCTATCTGCTTGCCAGTGGCCTTTCACAGTACCTTTCCTAGCTTGCGTTAATCTTCATGTTCATGACAATACTGCTGACAGAATTCAAGAAGTGCTGCAGCCAGTGTCTGCTACAATGGCACTAGTAATTATCTCAGGAAATATATTTCCTGTTGTATCCTATGTTACACTGATGGTGTTATAGAGACTCTGGCATCAGCCTACATGCTTTTATCATTTCCAAATGATCTTTTGTGAGCTCATAGGAGATTTCTTACATTTCTTAGGCTCATAGGCGTTTCTTACATTTGTATTATTTTGTACCTTGTATTAATTAATTTAATCAGCCTCTATTATTCCTGATCTTGAGGTTATATAGTAATTTCTGCATGGTATTTCAATCTGCCTGCATTGATACTGGCTTATGATGTTATATCAGCTAGGCTTTTCATTAGCAGATCTAGGCCAGGGGTCCCCAAACTACGGCCCGTGGGCCAGGTGTGGCC
>NW_010327959.1:0-335 GCF_000700745.2 Antrostomus carolinensis
GAGGGGAGAGGCACGGTTACTTGGGGCCGGGTGGGGAGTAGGACATGTCAGGCTGTGGGGAATGCTTCCAGCAAAACGTGTATTGCTGTGAATGTGTGTGGCATAATGTTCAGCTGCGATTTATTTTTCCATCGTTTGTTGTGTGAAATGTGTTGGCAGTCTTTGGCCAGACTCTTGCCAGTGGTGGCCAGCGATAGGACAAGGGGCAATGGGCACAAACTGGAACACAGGAGGTTCTGGTTAAACATGAGGAAAAACTTCTTCACTGTGAGGGTGCCAGAGCCCTGGGGCAGGCTGCCCAGAGAGGATATGGAGACTCCAACTCTGGAGATGGT
>NW_010327959.1:366-21709 GCF_000700745.2 Antrostomus carolinensis
GTTCTTTAGCAGGGGGGTTGGACGAAACGATCTCCAGAGGTCCCTTCTGCCCCATACCATTTTGTGACACAGGGGGCACTCAATTCCTGATGAAGCTCGGGGGTGATGCAGCTCCTCTTAGCAAAACTGAGGTGCTGGTTATCTGTAGGAGGGCTTCATAAGGCCATAGCCCCTGTGCTGTGTGATGGAGGCACAGGCACACAAAGTGGCAAGCCTTCCTGGTCAGAAATTACGAGCACACCTCAGCACTGTTCAGTTCAGAGCTGTGGTAGTTGTCTGAGATCATCTCATCAGCTTGCTTCCTTTTTTCCCTCCCCCCTCCTCTCTGAGGAGCCAGCTGTTACAGCATCCTTGCTGTGTGCACAGCTGTACCTCAGTGGGGTTAGTTCCATCACCCAGGGGCAATTTACTGAAGGCTTCATTTTTTCAGAGTGGTTCCCTTAGGCTGACTGCATGATAGCAAGGTTACTGCTGAATAAGGAAAGATGGCTGCATGATAGCAAGGTTACTGCTGAATAAGGTTACTGGGAAAGCAATCTGTATCACCATTAAACTTTTCTGTCAAGGTCTGTGAAGCTTTGGTATACAGTACTATATACTTTACAATCAGTGTAAAGTACCAGTGTGATGACCAGTCAGTTATTTCTTTCATGTGAGAGAAAGCAAAAAAAAAAATGGCAGGGGGATTTAATGATATTTAATGATAAATTCAAGGTTTATTATTAATATTTACCAATATTGATCAATTATTATCAATTTATCAATGACTGTTGCCTGTTAGATGCCACCTCATAACATTTTATTGAGCGTGCCAGGGAAATGTAGGTTATGAGAGGGTTCTGTTCTACCTGGTGTTGTTGTGGTGGTACCAGCTGCTGTGCAGAGCTGGCAGTTTTCAGTTACAAGTTTGAAAATGCCTGGAGACAATCTTTGAAGTTTTTTTCCTCACATAGCATTGCCCACTGTTAACCTTTGGGGAAACCAGGTTGTGAGGTTTGTATACATGGTAAGAATTGATTAATTCCGTCATACTGTGTGTATTATTGAGTATAAATACACAGGCAGAATTACTCTGAGTCTGGGTACTGAGGTAGATATGTTCCCTGTGTTTGTTTTAACATGCATAGTTATTTTGTTGTGTTTGTGTAATGTTAGATAAAGAATAAATGCCCTGAATAGGTGTTGTGCAAAACAGTGTTACCAAAAATAAAGTTTCAAGGACTCAACTTTTCTATGTGACTGCTGCAGCACTGTCTCCAGTCATGGCTGTCTTACAGTTGAGAAATCAGTTTGCTGACAACTGATGTTCTTAAACTGCTTAATTGCAAAGGCACAACCTAGTCGGGATTTTAATTATTCTTAAATCAGACTGTGCTGATAATCTTGAAAAAAACCTTGGGTTGGTAGGAGTTGTGGGCAATCTGAAGTTTAAGCAAATTGATTTTGGAAAAAGATGCAATTAAATAGTTAAGGTCCTGAAAGCAGTCCTTGAGATTAGGTTGGAAATTTTGGAAGATGTTAAAACTTACTCCGCTTTCAGTTCCCTGTCCCTGTGCTTGTTCAACTGCAGGTACTGGTTTCTCAAAGTTGTAGATAACCAAGCAGTGACTCTGTTCCCAACCTAAAGTACTGCTGGATTGTAAACTTCAAGTACTGCAGTTCCAGCATGAAAAGACCTACTTTGACCCATTAGACTTGGTGAGCTTAGATCTTTGGAACAGATTCAAAGCTCTAAGGAAAAATGCAGATTTGCCCAGAAATCAGGTTGGGAAATGCTGCACTAGAATCCGACCTGAACAGAAGAGGGACACTGGGGTCAGGATGAAGGAGGGGACTGTTTGAAAGGAATGTCTGGTGTAAAATAGACATCTCCTTTGTATAGAGAACTGTAAGGTAAGAAAATTCATTCTCCTCCTATGAACGCCTGTTAAAATCCTCACATTAGTGATGATGATCCTATAGTTGTTGTAATTGTAATGGATACAGTCCTAAAGAGTCCAGAATGCTGGGATCCAAGCCACTGGCTTGAGCTATGACTGAATTAAAAAAAAAAACAAACCCAAAAACAAACCCACAAAAAACCCCACCCCAACTCTAAACTCCTACCTGTGTACAGGTGCTGGTTGTTCCCTTTCTTTCCTGTGTTTGGGTTTCCTTGCTGGCTCAGTCAGCCTTGTTTTGCCTGGTGGCAATCTGAAAAAAAAAAAAAATCAAGATTGAATAAATGTGACTTGGTGATCTGTTGGTATGTGGGTTTTTCCCATCAGATTAATCCTTCCTTTTAATATATATAAATATGTATTTATATTTACTGGTTAGCTGTGACATCATGTGAATCTGCAGCTTGGGAGCTTTGTCTGAATGTTTTGAACCGCAGTTCATAGCAGCAAATGTAAACAGTGGCATTGCAGCTCCCTAATCTGAAATGAAGAACATCTCTTTTGCTTAACTGGAAATAAAGGAACACACATTTGCATGAGTGAATAAAGTTTAAGATGTGAATCAAGGTGTAAGGAAAAAAAAACCATGTGCTGAGCAAAAGGCTGCCTACTCAGATTGTGGTTGCTTTCTTTGTTCCTGCATGTGCATCTTTCCTCTAAAAGAAGAATCCTTTAAAGATCCTGCAGCTGGTCTAGTGGTGAGGCAGAGGCATTGGTGGAATAGGCAATTAAAGGATTCATAGTGTTAGCAGGCTGCTTCCCACTACTGCACTGGGGTTTTTGACAGCAACAGGGCTGACAATAGATTTTTTCAGTAATAATTTGGGGGATGTTATGGGTATTAAGTGTGCTTCGTAGTGGGCTGTTAGTCCCAGTCTAGAGAGTGACAGACCTGTGCTCTTCAGGATGGAAGCATTCTGTTTTCTCTGAGGTACAGTCCAAGGTTTATTTTTTCTTCAAGTTTTCATCTTCCTACTTAGCTACTTTGGCCATGAATATCCTTAACTTGTTATAGCTCTTTTTGTTTTTAATCTCCCTGTCCAGGCTAGCTGCTGCATGGATCTGCTCGCTTTGGAGATCCCTCACTTGTATGTGGAGCAGAGCAGATGGGTTAGCCTAGCACTGTATCAATCTGTCTTGCTTTCTGGTCAGACTGAGGTCCTCTGCTGTTTTCTTTGTCGGAGGGTTATGTAAGACTTTGTGTGTATGGGAAATTCAGTCACTGGGAAAACTTGTCTCATGGGACAGATGTGGATGAAACTTGGTGATAAGATCTGTTTGTGGACGCACATATGTTCCGGGATTTTGCTAATGAGTGTCATCACTTGGTTTTGGTTTTAGATGAATGTTGCCTTATTTTGCAGTTCACTGGCATATCTGAGCTCTTTTGTAGTTTTTTGCTTCCTCATAGGATGACTGTAAAGAGTGCTGTCCGCATTTAGGAACAGAATGACATGCTCTCTGCAAGTCCCATGTTTTTAGGTGCAGAGGTTTACCCATCTTCAATGAAAAATAAATCTGTCAGGCTGCTTCTCTGTGCTGCCACGTGGTGTTACAGGTTCACCTGTCTTAAAAGTTTCAGTTTGTTGACTGCTCACCTATGGTTGGGCTTTTGCCTTTCTCAAAGCCAAAGGAATGAGTTCAAACTGCATCTTGTGCTTTGCCTCTCTGCACTGAAGATCATAAGATGTTTTTAAACCAATAGATTTCTAAGTTTGTTTATTTATGAACATATTTCTCCAGTAATATGTCACTTCCCTCAAGTCACACCTTACTTCTCCATTCTCTGCCTTTCCCACCTAGATCTCCTTCATAAGTAATCCCTCAACATGTCTTCCTATGGATGCCACATGGTTGGGACTAACCTGACTAGCTGGATACTTAATTAGTTGCATGAGCTAACTTGCTCTGCTTGTGAACACTCCCATTCTCAGTTCTTTGATTTGTCAGGTTTGCTTGGGTGGGCTTAAAATGCAACACGTGTCCTGTTGGTGGCCATGTCTTGTCAAACTTCAACCCTTAACTCTAACCTTAACTTTAATTGGGCATTTCTTAGAATTCAAGCATGGTTTTGGAAAGAATTTGAGGATTAGATTAATCAGCCTCCATTCTGGGATTTGCCATGAAACGGTAAAGCAGTCTGAATGGGTTTTGACTCAGGAAGCAATTTATGACAAGATTGGAGCATTGACTCAGCAATTACCAGATCTTGGTTATTGTTTTGACTCTAGTAAGTAGTTCACATGCCTTCCAGCAGCAACTGGAGAGTTGCAATTAGGATAGTGTTATGGTTGGTGAAACAAGGTTATGGTAAAAGCATCACTGTGACACACACTCCAGCTGTGTTCCCTGCAGCAAATAATCCAACAGACTTCTCTCTCTGATGAAGTCTGCGATGTGGATACAAAAAAACCCTACAGGGCTTTCAAAATAGCTTTAGCTTGTGAATGATGGATGTCAAATATGGTAGCTCATTCAATTCCAACCTGGAATAAGAGAGAAATATATTTCAATTAATGCCACAGTTGTCTCTTGGGTAGCTGGTATGGGACTGTCAAACCAGAGCCCTCTTTGTCTTATGTAATACCAGCCATCCTTTCCTGTCTTGAACAAATAAACTGTCAACCAAGGAAAACAAATTACTACTCTCATTTTCAGCTTTTTATACAGTTTATGTGACAGTTTTGTGGCTTCCCCTGGAATTCTGTGTGCTTTCGAAGTAATGCTTGTGACAAGTTTGCAGTTCTGTGACAAGACAGTAAAGCGTGTTACTACTTTTCTTTCCTGTTAGACACATCTATGCGAGTGCTGCTCTCTGTGTTCGTGCTGCATGTAGCACCCTCCCTTTTCAGTAAAACTCCGAGCAGGCGATGATCCCGCTAGTCTTTTAGGTTAGATTTTGAAATAGTGTGTGGGGTTCTTGTTGTGGGTTTTTGTCTTGTTTTGTTTTTAAGTGTTCATGTTCTTTCTCCAGGATATGTGAATGCACGACTGGAGAAGGAAACACCAATATTTAACAAGCAAAGGATTGATTTTGCTCCTCCAGAGAAAATTAACAGCTTAGTGGTCTCATCTAACCAGCTCTGTATGAGCCTTGGCAAAGACACCCTTCTCAGGTAATGCTGGCAGAGACCTGAAGTTATTGCTTGTTTTCCCCTGCTTTTTTTAAAAAAAAAATAAATTGTTAGAGAACTTAAAATTACAAACTGGATAAGAAGCCATGAACCCAGTATGGAAAACAGTAAGCAATTATGCCTACATGAACTTTTGGAAGCATGCTTTCATGGTTTCTCTTTGCAGGATTGATCTTGGGAAACCAGATGAACCTAATCAGGTAGAGCTGGGACGCAAAGATGAAGGCAAAGTCTACAAGATGTTTTTGGACCACACAGGTGAGGCAATGGACTCTGTATATTTACAGACAGTGGTTGGCAGCAGATGCAATTGAATGTGCATAACAAGCACTGGTGAAGGAGTTCTCTTTCTGTTCTATAAATAAGGAGAACAGCTGGTTCTTCTGTGAGCAGGACTCTGTAGCCCAGAGGCCCTGCCTGCTGGTTTGCCCCTGTGCTATTAGAAAAACACTGGCTTCTAGTGTTTGTTGTTGCTTTTGAACTCTGTGAAATGAACACATGCAATTAGGCTGTTCTGAGAAAGGCTGCTAGATCCAATAAAAGAAACTCTTTGCAGTCACCCTGTGCTGTATGTGTTTATGTAAGAGTTTTTTAAAAGAACTGTAAAACATCTGCAGCACAAAGTAGCCTTGGTGAGTTTTAAAAAACACAACAAAAGTTTGGAAAGAGACATTCAGATTTGTCACCAGCTGCCAGGGATAGGAGAGAACCCCGGGAACTGTTTATCCTTAACTTATTGAACACTTATTGAAATGGAAAGATACCTTCTCTCTGAAGCATCTGGGACTAGTAATTTAAGTTTGCAACACATGGACTACTGTTCTGATCTAGCGTGGAAACCCCCCACGTTCCTATGAATGCCTGGGAAAGTCTTGGATTAAGTATGTTGATATCGGAGCTTATCAAATGTGAGGAGTAGAAGCCTTAGGAATTTGTCTTGCTTAGGCACAGTCTTAATTTGTTCTCTCCTTCTCCTTCCCTCCTTCCCTCTCGTGTTGGCAGGCTCTCATCTCCTGATTGCTCTGAGCACCAGTGAATGCCTTTACCTGAACAGAAGTGTTCAGAAAGTGCGAGCACTCTCCCGCTGGAAAGGCCACTTGATTGAAAGCGTGGGCTGGAACAAATTTCTTGGTTCAGAGACCAACACTGGGCCTATCCTGGTGGGGACAGCCCAGGGGCAGATCTATGAGGCTGAAATCTCTGTCAGCGAGGGAAGCCTCTTCAGCACTAATCCTGACCAGTACTTCCGACAGGTCTACACTCTGGAGGAGGAATCGGGACCTGCCCCAGTCTGCTGCTTGGAGATTGAACGAGGGTTAGAAGGGAAATTTTTTATTATAGCCACCACTCGAAAGAGACTCTTCCAGTTTGTTGGCAAAGTACCTGAAGGGACAGAGCAGCAAGGCTTCAGCTCCATATTTGCTATGCATGCTGACCATTTGCCCAGCTTCCGGGAGTTTCCAGCCAACTTGGGTTTCAGTGAGATAGCCTTTTACACCCCAAAACTGCGCTCCAACCCACGCTCCTTTGCCTGGATGATGGGAAACGGTGTTTTATATGGTACATTGGATTATAGCCGTCCTGATTCAATTTTGAGTGATGAACGAGTCTGGGTTTATCCTTCTGATATTGACATAACTGTGAACAAGCCCATATCCATTGTACTGACCCAGTTCCACTTCCTGTTGCTGCTGCCGGATCGGGTGAAGGCTGTATGCACTCTGAACGGACAGGTTGTTTTTCAGGATCTGTTCCTGGAGAAATTTGGCTTACTGACACGCATGATCAAAGATCCCACAGTCCAGCAGATCTGGATCCACACTGAGAAAGTAGTGTTCCGCTACCACGTCCAGCGGGAATCTAGAGATGTCTGGAAGATGTATATGAATATGAACAAATTTGATTTAGCTAAAGAGTATTGTAAAGACCGTCCGGAGTGTCTGGATATTGTGTTGGCAAAAGAGGCAGAGCACTGCTTCCAAAACAAGAGGTATCTAGACAGTGCCAAGTGTTACGCGCTGACCCAAAACTACTTTGAGGAAATTGCCCTTAAGTTCATTGAAGCCAAGCAAGAAGAGGCCCTGATGGAGTTTCTGATTAAGAAGCTAAGTAACCTAAAGCCTTCTGAGAAGACACAGACCACTCTGCTGACCACGTGGTTAACAGAGCTGTACCTGAACTGGCTAGGTATTTTGGAAGGAGATCCCTCACAGCGAAATCTCTATTTGGATACACGGGAGAAGTTTCGCACTTTCCTGAGCAGTCCTAAAAACAAAGACTGTCTATTTAATAACCGGGCATCTATTTATGACCTGTTGGCAAGCCATGGGGACACAGAGCACATGGTCTACTTTGCAGTCATCATGCAGGACTACGAGCGTGTCGTAGCTCACCACTGCCAGCATGATGAGTACGATGAAGCTCTAAATGTGCTGTCCAGGCACAGAGATGAGAAGCTGTTCTACAAGTTCTCTCCAGTCCTCATCCAGCATATTCCCAAGAAGGTAGTTGATGCTTGGATTTCCATGGGCTCTAGACTGGATGCCAGGAACCTCATTCCAGCCCTTGTTAACTATAGCCAGAGTGCCAGCACCCAGCAGATCAATGAAGCCATTAGATACATGGAGTTCTGTGTCTATCAGTTGGAGGAAACCCAGCAAGCCATTCACAACTACCTGTTGTCTCTTTACGCTTTGTGTCGGCCGGACTCGCTGCTGTCGTACCTGGAACAAGCAGGAACCAACCCAAACAGGATCCACTATGACCTGAAGTATGCGTTGCGCCTGTGTGCAGAGCATGGGCACCACCACGCCTGCGTCCATATTTATAAAGTGATGGAATTATATGAGGAGGCTGTGGATCTCGCCTTACAGGTAGGTATGTGTGTCTGTGCACGCTGTGGTGTGTAGGAATGTAGCTTCTTCAAGTTATCTTGAACAACAGAGCATTGAGAGGAACTGGACAGACTCATCATGATAGGAGCTGTGCAGCTAAGCCTAGGGAGAAAGACCTGTCTCTATTAACATACTTCTGTGCTTTCACAATTGTTTTGAGTAGACAGCTGACTGTGACAAGCCATAATTGAGAGTAGAAGCATGGAAAGTACAAGGGGGAGTACTGTCTGTCTTAAGCTCAGTCTCTAACATAAAGCACCTTTAGCAAACCTGCGTTTATGCAAGACTTGTATAGCTATTGTTCAGGATTCTTAATTATTTCCTATTCCTAGCTGTGATAATTATCATAGAGGAATGCCTTTGTCAGCTTAGTCTGACCTTCAGAGAGTTATTGGGATTTTTTCTATTGGCATTGCTATGTCTTTGCTGAAACATGTGGCCAGCAAAGATACTGTGACATGGATTTGACCTTATTGTACTGCTGGGCTTTGTTGTTCTCTGCTGGGTAGCAAGCAAATCTCCAGGAAGGAATACTGGTGGAGAGGAGAGGTGTTGGACATACAAACAAGGAGCAGGCCAGTAGTGCAGCCCTAGGCAATGAGATAGCAGTAGAAGTTTTCTGTTAATGCCTCCTATAATGGACAGCAGGCTTTGAAGTTGAGTGGTGGATAAACAAAGAGGGAAGCTTAACTCAGTTTCCTTGTCTGTCCAACTTCTAGGTGGATGTTGATCTTGCCAAGTCCTGTGCAGATCTTCCTGAAGATGATGAGGAACTCCGGAAGAAGCTCTGGTTGAAGATTGCTCGCCATGTTGTTCAGGAAGAGAAGGATGTCAAGAAGGCAATGGCCTGCCTCTCCAGCTGTGCCCTGCTGAAGATTGAAGACGTCCTGCCATTCTTTCCAGACTTTGTCACGATTGACCATTTCAAGGAGGCAATCTGTAACTCTCTGGAGGACTACAACAAGCACATTGAGGAGCTGAAAAGGGAGATGGAGGAAGCCACACAGAGTGCCAAGAGAATCCGAGAGGACATCCAGGAAATGAGAAATAAGTATGGCTCTGTGGAGCCTCAGGAAAAATGTGCTGCTTGTGACTTTCCACTTCTAAACCGCCCTTTCTACCTTTTCCTCTGTGGTCACATGTTTCACTATGACTGTCTCCTCCAAGCAGTTTTCCCAAACCTTCCTGCCTATAAGCAGGCAAAACTTGAAGATCTTCAGAAGAAGCTGGCAGTTACCAGTCAGCCTTCCAAGAGCCACCATCGTCCCAAGGACGCAGATACCATTAGCTTGGGGAAGGGGCAGCAGAGCCGGGAACAGATCAAGGCTGACATTGATGATATTGTGGCAGCTGAATGTGTGTACTGTGGTGAGCTGATGATCCGGTCCATTGACAAGCCTTTTATCGATCCCCAAAAGTATGAAGAAGAGATGCAAAGCTGGTTGTAGTTTTCCAGATCTGCAACTGTCAGTGCACTAGAGTCATTTTGTTCACAACTTGAGAAGCTCCTGTGGTGGGAATATAACCTCCAGAACGAGGAACGCGGTGGCTTCTGTGGAACTCTCAGGAAAGAGTAGTGGGGTCTTGTTATCAGGATTACAGTGAACTAGTCTTGAAAAATGGAGAGATATGGCTATGGTGGTCGGAGAACTTGAACATTAGTTAGAGCTAACCTACTGGAATATATTTAGCAGGTGTTTGCTAAACTTCTGAGGTTCTCAGTGAAAAGCTAATGGAGTGCCTTGTTGTCCAAAAGGAACTGGGAACAGCCTATGATTTGTCTTCCCTGTTGTGTGGTATTTGTTTTGGTGAAGACAAGCTTAAAGAGAAAGGTGGTGAAGAACAGTAGGCAGTGTGTAGTCCTCACCTCTCACTTTCAAGGCTAGAATTGCTTTCTGTTTCCTTTTTACTAAGAGCCTATTACCACATACGTGGAAAGAACATGAAAGGACAAACCCTTTTGCATTTATATTTTGTAAATATCATGCTACACAAATACGTGTTACTACCCAATGTAATGTAAGAACGTGTATAATTCTCAAGCAGCAGTGTCTCCTAAGACATTTAAGTCATTTGCCTGCAAATCAAGGTGTATAATTCTCTTTCCCACAAGCTTTATGGATGAGCCCAGACATTTGAATTTTCTCTAGGTGATGTTTCTGGCAATACTTCCCAGCCTGGTCACCCATTCTTCCCTCTCTCCATCCTATTTCTACTATGACCATGTTTGTGTAGTGGATCTTGGTTTTGTTTTCACCCCAAACCAAAATTGATATCTGCAGTAGTAAGGTTTCAGTTGATCCTCTGCAAGCAGGAACACAGCATGTTTGTGTTGTCCTGCTTTGTCCTCTTCAAGCTGCACCTGACCAGTAGACTATAGACGTATAGTCATAGGTTCCCTCAAGGGTAGGGTACAGAAAAGTTCTGTTGGTGTGAGATTTGCTTGGTCTCTTGAAGTCAATACCTTGTGACCAGGCAGTCTTTTGCCTTCCTGACAGTATTTGGTACTTTTTGGAGATGGCTGTAGGTCAGTGCTTCTGTCTATTGCCCTGACCTGGATAATTCTTCCCAGAAGGTGGTGGGTGGTCTGTATGCTGTGGGTGAGGGAACAAAAAAATTTCTTTAGTGCTTTAGCAAGGGTTCCTTGTTTTATTTTTGAAGAAACTAAAATTTTAGTTTGAAGAAACTAAAACTTTAGTGTAAAGTTCTGCAGTTTGGGGCTGAATCACAAAGGTAATAATTAGCAGAAGAATGGAATAATCTAAATTATTCTTGTAATTAAGGCAATAGAAAATACTGTCTTCTGAAAAACCTCTTCAGTTGTTTTGTTGTTTTTTGGGTTTTTTCACAGGAATGTATGTGCTTGTCTTGAGTACCTCTCAATCTGCTAGTCACTTACCCTGTTTGTAGGGTTGTAGAAATGGATCTTCACATCATTGAAAGGGAATATTAATTAGTTTCCTCAAGGAGCTAACCTAAGAATTTTGGCAATTGTTCAGAGGTCCAGAAGAACATCTATGCTTTTATTGGGAGTTTCGGCCTGAAATGAATGAATTTTATCTGTGTAAAATGACATGAGTAATAAAACTCAGAGCTGACAGTAGGAAGACCTGAGGTTTTGAAATCCTCTTTTCATTGTTGGAGCCATGGGATGGGCAGTATCGTTACCACCTGGTAGTGTTTGTTGCGCTGTTGCAGTGGTTCCATTGAGCAGTGGTTCAGAAACCCCACGTGCTGTAGTTTTCTTTGGCTCTGGGTATCCTTTTGCTTTGAGTAAGTCAATGGGTTTGCCAGAAGAATTTGTGATGCAAACTAAATGTGATGTCTTTTGAAGTTCAGTATTAAACCTGTTATAACTGGCCACTTCTGAATAATCATCTTTCCATGTAAGCAGTGTTATATTTAAGGTTATATGTGTCATTATAAAGCAACAGTAGCCCCCCCACCCAAACCAGTTTCTGGTCAAAGGCAAGTGACTGTTTTTCTGCCCTTTAGCAGAAACATGAGTAGCAGCTCATTCTGATGCAGGGAGTAATTTCAAGTTATTTCTTTTCTTTTATATGTTCTTAATATTTGTTTCATCTCTTTACTTCTGTGTTTTTACAGGATGCTTCCCTGGTGTATTAGAATTATTATAGTCCTCCATTCTTTTCCTGTTAGTGCTACAGAACAGTCACATCACTAAATGTTCCTGTTGTGCTCTGAAGATGAGCAATATTATTTGCTTATAGATCATTCTGGGGAGAGCTGCTTGTCTATAATATTGGAAGAAGTGTCTGTGGGAGCTGAGGCACACAGCAAGTAAATTAAAACCCTCAAGTCTGTCTGAGATGGGGTGGTAGGGGAAGGCACCTCAAGAACCTACTGATTCCAGACTTAAGTATTAATATGTCTCAGTCAACAAAACTAGAACTAGTTTGTTTTGGTTTTTTTTTAATGACTAGTATCCAACATTCTCTGAGGCCCGTAGGCTTTGTGCACCAGACACACGTACCACAAATCTCATGCTTACTCACCATTGTTAACTGAAAAATCTTTTTAGGTCTTTTGCTGCCAAGGCTGTGGAGAGTGTTAATGCCTGCAAAGACTCCAGCAGTGATTAAATGACTAGTGCCAGTAGTACAGGAAGCTACATGAAGGTATCTTCTGAACTTTCCTTACATTGTCACATGCTTCAAAAGTTTCAGTAACCACTCACCTGTTGTGCTTCTTGGCAATTTTGCAGTATCACTCAGTGAAAAAGGTAAGAGGGCTTTTTGCGGGGGAGAAGTGAACTGCGTAGTGTTCTCCCATAAATCTAATCTGCAAGATTTCTTCCTCTTTGTTTTCAGAATAGCATTTTTAAATTTTTTCCTTGTGATATCAGTACAGTTACATTTTAGAAATCCTAGTCCTTGGTATGTTTTTTTAGCTGTGAATGAGCAGTGTTACCAGCTGTTACAAATGATGTGGCCTTGGCCCTTGTCCTTGTCTGTTAAACCATTTAGTTTAACGTAGCTACAGAACAGCATAACCAGAAGGGTGGGTGGGAGCCCCAGTCCTGTGTAACCAGAACACATACCTGTAGCTAATTTTACACTGAAGAAACTGAGTTGTGCCAGCAAGGCTGAAAGCAGACTTGTGCCTACTACCTCACCTCTCCTAGGCTTCAAGCAAGGGATTGGGGAAATGTGATGAACTGGGGGAGACAAGTGAGTGTGTGTTCTGGAAGAGTTTGTACAGAATTTCAGATGTGCTTGCTGTTGGTCTGTGTGGTTGGAAGCAACTAACTGGAATGCTGAGAGCTGTGTGCTTTGTCACCTTTCTGAAAATAAGTGACTGGGCTGGAAAGTTAGGAAGGCAAATTCTTAACAAGCCACTAGATGTCATTGCTGTCCATTTAAACACTGAGGTTTGCTGCAGAGAAGCTAAAGGTGTTCTGTAGCAGAAGTAAGAAGGTACAAAACAGTGAGGAACTGAAGCAGGTCCCCAGTGCCTTGGAAAAGGTGGGGGGGACAGACCTGTAAGGTGGTTATTGGAGGCAAAGATGCTAAAAAAATTGTTTCTAACTAAAAGGCACTTTCAATTCACAGATCATTGGTTTCTAGGTTTTGAGTATCAAAGGCTGGATTTACTCTGTTAACAAATGAGTATCAGTCCTCTTTTTGTTTAATTGCATTCTAGTGAAAGTTGCTACAGACCTAGCTGATTTAGTAAACTGTAGAGAGATCATCCCTGGGCTGGGAGTTGCAATATCTGGTGGCCTTGGATCTGGTCATATTTTGCTTGCTTCCTCTTCACCCTGTCCTGGCAGCAGAGGTGGTAGAAGTGTATTTGAGCCAGCTCCTTATTTGCCTAATATGTTTTGTTCAAAGTACCAGTAAGGCTGAGTTTGTCATGTGATATTGGACACTGACTTGCATGAACAGAGAAGTTTGCTTTTGCCTCTGAGTTGTGGGGTCATAATCCCAATAAAGGGGCAAGTGGGAGTAGGAACATCTTGTACTCCATCAAAATTAGATGTTGTAGTTTGACTCAGACTGCAGTCATGTATTAGCATGTAGTTCTTGGAACGGGTAGTTTCCATTCACTACTGCCCTGTCACTGTCAGTGTATAGACTCTATGTTTACAAGTGCAAATGCTTAGCTTCTAGTGGGAATTCATGGGAAGTCTGTTGTTCCTTGCATCACTTCATCCAACAACCCTGTACTGACCTATGGAAGACAGACTGAAAACAGGCTTCTTCCTTGCAACAAGTGTACTGAGCTGAAATTTGAGGTTTGAAATATAAAAGACTTAAAAGAATTTTGGTTTTTTTTAATGATTGTTAAAACCAATTAAGTCTTTTCCTCTAGAACAGCACCATGTGATTCATTGTGGTATGGGTTGTGTTTATGAGAGAATCTGTTGGCATCCTCAAAGCAGAGAAAGGCTGGCTAGGATTTCCTGTCCTTTTTGTACGTGGAGGAAAGGATGCCCTGGAAAGGAGAAGGAATAGTGGTTTCTATAAAATAATTTGGCCAAACTTTATGTGTCTGACTTCAGAGAAGCTTCCCTGGTAGAGCTGTGATATTGGTGGATGTTTTCACACTGAGGTGCTGAAGAAGAAAAAGCTCATTTCCTTTGGAATGGGAATTTTGGTGAAATTGAAGAGTTTAGGGCTTAAAAGTGAAACATTACAGAAGTGCCTTAAATTTGCAGCAGGTTGTGTATGGGTTCAGCTCCTAAACTATCAGTTGGCTCTGATCATGCCTGGTCCAGACTGTACACCTTATGAGCCCTCTAGGATTTGAGCTTCATGCCCTTGCTGTGATTTTGCAGACTCGCTGTACTTCCCCTTCAACTGAGCGTTTGGGGTATTTTCACTCCTAGATCTCATGGGAAGGCATCAGGCGACTTATTTGGGGTATGAGCTTTAAAGCCAACCTGGCCTGCAGCTGCTTTCAGGTGGAAGGAGGGGGAAAAGATTAAACAAACTGGTTAGATCTACCTGTTGAAACTGGTTGGGATGGAGAGAAAAAGGGGCTTGGGCGTTTCCTCTCTGTAATGGCCAGAGGTATTGGAGGCAGCTTGTTTGAGTCAGGCTGGTTGCTTAGGAACAAGGGAGCTACAGGAGCACTCTAAGGTTACAAGTACAGCTATAACTAATCCTACAGACTCTCTTTGTCATTATGAAGCAAGCTCAGCAGAGGATAGTTTCCAACTTGTAGTAAGTCAGCATTGGGTTCAGACTTGCTGCAGTGCTTCACGGCCCCTGTGATGATGGTTGTAGAGCTGTTTTAATTTAGCACTTGAGCTGCAGAGCTTGGTTGGTGTGGGGATAAGCACAACTGATGTGTCTGTACAACGTCAGGCTGTCTCACTGCACAGATTTCCATCATATGCTTCCAAACACCACAAAAATACCCTTATTTTATAAAGGGGTGTACAGGCTGTACCTTGTATATGTCAGGTAGTAATTTGGGGATTTCCTTACTTTGCAAGTGTTCATATATTTGTGCTCTGCTGCTGTCTTGGCTGTAGGTTGGGCTGTCTTCAGAAGAGGATTTGATCTAGCCTTTTGTTTGTTTAATACATAGTTTAGTTTGCTTCATCTGTAACTGAGAATACTACTGGTCAAGGTTTTTGCAATGAAAGTGTTCAGGAGAAGCTGAGCCATAGGCTGCCCCTCGTTTCAAGCTCCTATTGAATGGTTCATTGTAGGTGGCAGTTTATACCAAAAAGGATTGAACAACTGGTTTGGTGTCTCAAAACAAGTATTCTCCATCTTGTGCAGTTGAAATCCAATTGCTCATCACTTGGGATGGGACGTGATCTTCAGAACACAGCCTGAACTTGGAGGCTACTGGACTCTGCTTAAGCAGACATCTGTGTTTTCCAATTAATCAGTTATCCTACAGTCTTTTTTCATCTCTTTGCGTGTACATACTGAATAGATTTTCTAATAAATTATTACTGTGGAACCGAGTTCATAAGGAAGTTGTTCATATCTATATATTCTCTTTTATTTCCTACGTTTATTAAAAACAAGGTGCACAGTGTGGTTTCCTCCAAGAGTAGATCTGGTGTGTTTTGATCTCTAATGTTTCAACCCTGTTCCCCTTTTCACACACGAGGGTGTGTATATTGGGCCAGTGCCTTTGGGTGAATTAGAAATGTCACAGACAAAGAGGAACACAAAGGCTGCTGTATTAGTTTTTTAGGACTTTTCTCTACAGACTCTACGTGACAGTTATTAACAGCTGCCCTGACTGATTTTGCTGGCTGATGCATATTTTTCAGCACATGAACAAAATACTTATCTTCTGGTAAGAGCCTGTGAAGATATGGGTCGTCAAAAATTGTTGGTCTTTGGTTAACTAATATGGTTCTAGCAAAATAGCTGTTGTCCAATTTTTCTCATAGTAGCTATCAAGATAATATTAATATGTATAGATGATTGAAATAAAATAATATTCCACATGTAGCTGAACCGTATGTTGTTATCATTGATAACAGGGCCATCAACTTAGATCAGCTCATGCTGTTTGAAAGAACTGAGCAGAATGTTGCTGGATGAGGAGGAAACTTGAGAGTTGAGGCTTACTCTCCTAGATGACCCAATTCTTTGTTTAATACTCGCCTGTGTGACACATCATGACTGTCTCAGAGTGACATCTGCATTTGTGTTACAGTGGTGTGTTCTGCTGAGCAGCCTTTTTGGGAGAAAAGCACTTCCTTATGTTCTGCAGTCTGTTTCAAACACTTGTCTGCTTGCCCAGTTAATGAGATTGGAATAACTAGGACCATGTCATCTTTCTGATACGTTCTTCTGAAGGGTTGCTTGTCGTAATCCTCAGTATGTGCTTCAAAGACTTAACAGTGGCAAGGTTTCCCAAGCAAAAAATATTTTAGTACAGTAAACATCTAATGAAAACAGAACATGCTGAAACCCATTCCATAATAAGCTAGAGTTTGTTTTCATTCTGTTGAAAATTCTTATGAGAAAGTAAGTATAACTGTAAAGTAATATTTTTTTTATTTTTTTCAGCTCAGACTTCTCAAGGAACACACAAAGGACAGAAAGGTCCTCTTCTGTGAGCTTGAGTGGGTGCAAATCAGTTAATGTGGACTTTTCTGTTGATAAGCAGCATCTTCTTAAATTTTGTTGTTAGCTGTTGATTGAGAAATGTCTTGTGATCCTTGATCTACCTAATGTTTGTACACAGAGCCAGTTTTAGGAGCCCGTGGAGTGGAACATTATTCAGCAGTCAGCAAGCCTAGACTCTGGCAATAGTTTCTTTGTGGGTGTAAAAGCAGAGTTTGCTCCCTGAAAGCTGCTTTTCTCTGCAGCACGGTTACAGAAGCAGTAGGGAGTTTTCAGAAGAATCTTGAGTGACCCTTTTATCCTTACAGAGAGGTGCCTGGAAAAAGGTGACTACATGGCATTGAGTGATTCAGCACTGCGTTTCAGCAGCTTTGAGTTACAGCAAGTTGTTCACTTGATGTTGTGGCACCTGAGTCAAAGTAAAGGTGTGGGTTGTTTGCCTGCCAGGCATGTTGTCCTGCCCTGAGTTATGCTCAGAAGAAAATCAACAGCTCGGGAAGTTCAGGCTGAACTTAGGTTGAAATGAGGAAGTAGGAAGAATTTCTACACATAGCATAGGTATAACTGTCAGTCCTTCAGCACATTTGCATCATGCTAGGGCAAGACAAGCTTGCTGGATGCTCTCCATTAAGTCAACCAAAATCTGTAGGTAGGGCCTTGGGTAGAAGTTCAAAGCGCTATCTACTTATCCTGTTCTTAAGAAGTCAGAATACTTCCAGAGCTGGCTGTTTCCTTATGAGACCCTGAATCAACAGTGATGGTGGAGCCGTTTCTTTGTGATGCCTGACATGTTGTACCTTTTTTTATTAATTCTTCTGTCACTTGGGCAGACATGAGCTCAGCAGCCACCTCTGTCTCCCCACTTGCTTCTTTCACCTTCTCTGCTCACTGCTCTAGCAAAGAACTGTTTGATCCTGACGTAAATATAGGAAGGGTTAATAGGGAGTGAACAGTGAAACTCCCACCACTAAACTTGAAAACTAATGAAGAAGGGAAGAGTTATGTGTAGAGGGTAACAAGAGGCCCACTGGCTTCCAGGTTTCAGAAGGATGAAACATGGACAACAGACCAGAGCTGTGCCAGGGTAGTGTGATGAATGTAGCTTGCAGTCTTTATTCTGATACAGCAAAATTAGTACAGGCTGTGAAAATACTTCCTACTGGCCAATCTCTTTCCTGAAGGGTGTACTACTTTTCTCTGAGTCACAAACAGGAGCATCAAGAGAAGGTTGTGAGGGAAAGGGTGTCTTGGATTTTATCATTTGCAACAGAGGATGATCTACAAACCTCATATATTGGTGGAATGAGGAAGAGTGGGAGCAGGACTGAGCATACTTTAGATTCAAGAGCATTACTAATGTATAAACAGCTCTTCTAGATGCTGCTGAGTGTCATACCTGGCTTTTAGGTGCTTTTATTTCCTAAACTACCCTGTCTGTATGTTAAAATACTCAGGATCCTTAAAATGCTCTTAGATGCTTACACAGCTGAGTCACTACTGAGGTGTCAGCAGGACAATTAAGTGTCATGTCTTTGAATTAGTGCCACCTCTGACTTGCCCAGTGTAGATGTGAGGGTGGTGAGACACTGGAACAGGTTGCCCAAGGAAGTTGTGGATGCCCCCTCCCTGGAAGTGTTGAAGGCCAGGCTGGATGAGGCTTTGAGCAACCTGGTCTAGTGGAAGGTGTCCCTGCTGATGGCAGGGGGGGTGGAACTGGATGATCTTTAAGGTCCCTTCCAACCCAAACCATTCTATGATTTTATGATTCTGTGTTCAGAACTGTCTAAGCAGGGAAGCGTTAGGATGGCTGTTTAAACAAAGTCTGAGATTAAAATCTAAGGAGAGATTGTCTGCAGTAGCATGGTCATGTTGAAGAACTGAGTCTGGATGTTTTTATTATTATTATTTTTTCACTGCTTTTCTGATGCCACAAATGACATCTGAAGAGGATTTAGCTTTTCACTGTGCCCCCTTCTTTCTGACTAATACTGTTAATGAGTATGAGAGGCTCAAGGTATTCTTTCCTTTGACAAACAGCTATCCCATCTTGCACAGAAGAGTCCAAGTTCTTCTTCCCCCTTTCAAGATGCAATCACACAATATCCCCATAAAAAAACCTTCAAAAAAGCAGTGTGGCAAATCTCTCTCTACCAGCTCTATTTCTGTTCCACCTCTGAAAGTTTTAAGTTATCTAAATTGGGTCCCAAACTATACAGAACCCTTAATTTTTGGAAGCAGTCCAAATTGGTAGGCTACAAAAAGTTATTGTGTCCAGATGCCTACTGTCTGTGGGGATGTAAATACAACTGAACCAGCATGTTGCAGGCTGCAGCTGTTAGACAGAGATTGCAGCAATGTCCCTGAATTGCTGAATTAAAGAAAAAATAAATTAAAAAAATGTTGGATTTGAATAAATGGGGGTGTTACTCTCTGCCCTGATGTAATCCAGTACGTATGAAAGTCACCCCTTTCCTTTAATAGCAGGAAGGAAATAAGATCTGTATCTCTTGGGAACATGCTTCTAAAACCAATTTGCATTTGCATTCCTCTGTCTCCTTTTAGTCCCTTTGAATAGTAAAGATTCACATTCTCACTTTTTAGCCACAGCAACCTGAGTATTAAATCACTCGAGGACGATGCTTTTCTGTCACAGCCTCATTAACGTCTTAGATTGGGTGTTGGTGCTCCTCTCCCATGTTCAGGTGCCTAATAAGGATTCTTATCTTCCCAAAACAGTTACTTTGGATCCCAGCCCAGCATGCGTGGGCATTGGCAGCATTTGGATATTTATAAGGATTTCTACTTCCTTCTTTTCTTTGGGACACTTTTTTACTACAAGAATTCCTTGTTCCTTCCATGCTCCAATGGATGCAACACTCCCAGGGTGATGTCTGGGCAGTAGATGTTACGTATTTACCTTCCCAGCTGCTGGGGCCAGTGAGAGCAGGTATAATATAGCAGTGGCCTGCAAGGCACAGTAAAAAAAAAAAAACAAACCCAAACAAGCAAAAAACCCCACCCCCAAAAATAAACAAACAAACAAAAAAAGAAAGCACTACCTTTTCCACCTCCTTTCATCTAGTTTTAGATTACTTATCATAGAATCATAGAATGGTTTGGGTTGGAAGGGACCTTAAAGCTCATCCAGTTCCAACCCCCCTGCCATCAGCAGGGACACCTTCCACTAGACCAGGTTGCTCAAAGCCTCATCAAACCTGGCTTTGAAAACTTCCAGGGAGGAGCAGCCACAGCTTCTCTGGGGAACCTGTTCCAGTGTCTGACCACCCTCACAGCAAATAATTTCTTCCCCATATCCAATCTAAACCTCCCCTCTTCCAGGGGAGGTTTTTCACCTTGTTCACCTTGTTTTTTCATTAACTGCCCTTATGAAAAGTCCTTCCCCAGCTTTCTAGTAGCCCCTTCAGGTACTGGAAGGCCACTAGAAGATCTCCCCGGAGCCTTCTCTTCTCCAGGCTGAACAGCCCCAACTCTCTCAGCCTGTCCTCATAGGAGAGGTGCTTCAGCCCTCGGATCATCCTCGTGGCCTCCTCTGGACTTGTTCTAACTGCTCCAGGTCTCTCTTGTGATGGGGGCTCCGTATTCCAGGTGGGGCCTTACAATAGTGGAGTAGAGGGGCGGAATCCCCTCCCTTGACCTGCTGCCCACGCTTCTCTTGATGCAGCCCAGGACACGGTTATTGGCCTTCTGGGCTGCAAGCGCACATTGCCAGCTCATGTTGAGCTTCTCATTCACCACCACTCCCAAGTCCTTCTCTTCAGAGCTGAGTATCAGTGTACTGAGCCTTGTTGATTTATTGTGTCATTGTTAAGCTTAGGTATCTTGACATCTCGAGCACCATTATAATGTGATTAAAGAGGGTGAAATGCTCTGAACATTTTTCTGGTTGAAATTGTCCTCTGGGTCTATACAGAGTGGTAGAAGGGCAGACAGCATGGACTGGATCTTTCAAACAGTACAGTACTGGTTTTATTTTGATTCATTCTTTGAAAGGCGAATCAGTAAATTCTGATTCTTACAGAGGTCTTTACAATTACCACTTAAACTTTCATCTCTTACTCCCTAGGTACTCATGGTAGAGAAGAACAGCAGCAGTGGTAGTCACTTGACAGCTCCATATGTGCAGAGTAGCTCACAGCATTTGCTGACCCACCAGCCAGCTGAGGATGGGAATGCAGAGCAGCAAATTCCCCTTTGCTTTCCCTTAGAGGAGGTGCTGGCTGGATTTCTATGTTCCATCCAGCTGCTGTTTCCCTCAAAACTTGTAGGAATCTGGTAACTTTGAAACTCTGCCTCATTCTGAAATTCAGTTTAAATCTGTCAGTAGTTCTCTGTTGGGAGCTCACCACCAGTAAGTGTGATTTGAAAAGCTGTGTTTCTTTTGGAAGCCAGAGGAGTAATGTGAATATTGTATCTGAGCTTCTGTAATCAAGACTTGGAAGGACTACATGGAATGGAGCAGGACCCTGACTGCAAGGCTGGAGAAGGAAAACCCGCAGGGGACGTATTTCAAGCATTTCTTACCAGAAGGCACTAAGAGATGAGATTAGGAGCCATCACTTGCAAGAGTCTGTGGCATCCTCTGTGTCTCATTAACAGATGGTTCTAAGAGGCAACCGTGGAAATGCAAACTCATGCGTGTTTGTGCTTGCTCCGCTCTGTGCCTCTCCTGGCAGCACTCGCTGGCGTAATCTGTTGGAAATTAACCTTTCGCTTGAGGTATCGTTACAGAGGCTGGTATAATTCATCCCATTGCCTGTGACAAATCTGTGTTTCCCCCCCCCCCTCCA
>NW_010327959.1:21741-26769 GCF_000700745.2 Antrostomus carolinensis
CTCTTCCCAACAAGAAGGAATTCTGTCAGAATGGCAGAGAAATGCTGAGTGTAGGAGATCACACTTGTGATAGGCAAACTTTCTTCTCCTGCTCCAAGTTTTTTTGTGCTTTCATTGCCAGGATTGTCCACACAATCCTCTACCCCAATTACCCATTGATTAGGGCTCCTCTGGTAATCTGCCAGATGCAGGTTTGTTACCAACAGATGGCAGAAAGCATTTGAGGTAATGAGAGAAAGGATAACGATTGCTGATCTGCATAATAATCAGCTTGCGAACAGGTTTCATGTTTTTTTCTGTTTCCACTGGCTCAAAGATTGCAATATCAGACAATCAGGCACCTTCTCTTCAGTTAAATAGTAATGGAGGAACCTGTTTCTTCCAGCCACTATTAATATTTCTGAAGATACACATACTCCGCACCACTGACAGGTTAAGATTTTATCCAGAGCCAGAGATTGTGCCCAGAGTGCTGGGAATGAACCTTCAATCCTCTTGCAATCAAGACCTCTAACCAACCAATGTGGTCAGAAATACTCACCCTTCTCTCTCTTCTGAGATAATTTTCCCCACTTATACCACAAAGCAGGAAGATCCTTGACCCTCTTGGACCAGAATCACCTTTGCACTGTCCAATGCCTACTCTGAAAAAAACTACTTTCCACTTCCATGTGTTTTGAAGAACTGATTTCTGCTGCTTTGCACATTGAGACAGCTGCATCATTGACACATAGAAGTCTACATCTAAACTATTCTGGAGTCCTGCAGGAAGAAGTCTTCTCTGATATACTCTAGAGCAGTGTTACTAGAGTTATATGCCTCATAACTTACGGGTTTCCCATGCTATGCAACACCTGTACTATGGATTTTTACTGTTTGAAATCTATATGCATTTAGAGTGTTTCCATTAGTAACTGTCCCTGTATGAAACAAGCCTAAAAATTGTCTTCATGCCATTCACTGTGAGTTTTGGCAAAAGATTTGGGTTGGAGAACTTTCTCAAAAAGTAGCCTTAAACGTGCAGTAGGTGCTAATGCTGGGCTGTTCTCCATTTATTCCTCAGGTGGGCTGCTAGGCACAGTGGCCAATTCCTATTAAACCCCTTTACTTTGTGAAATCCCTTTCTTCCTTCAAGATCTAGATGGAGTTTTTTTGAAATTTGGAATAGTAAATACAGATGACTTGCCTGAGAATCCTTTCTTGGGTGCTGATAATACAGCAGCCCCCTGCCAGTTCTCTGGAAGGATGATGTTTATCACAATCTCATCTGTATCATGCACAGCCATGCACTTGTTGCTAGCAATTTTAGTGTCTGAACCTTACAAGGCAATCGCTATCTACTCCTGTCAGTGTGTTGCAGCTGTATAATCTGGAGGAAAGGGGGGATTTTTATTTTTAAGCTTATACTCTAAAGCACAAGGCTTTACTATTAAATCTTGATGCTCTGCTACAGACATTGCTGTTGGTTAAAGGATTTTCCTGTCCTTAGCCTAGTTTCTAAGGAAACGATGCCTGGGCATCTGAGCTCATGCACATTTGTTAAATGTTTTGTTGTTGGTTTGGGGTTTTTTTGTTTGTTTGTTTGTTTGTTTTTGTTTTTTGTTTGTTTTTTTTTCTTCTGTGTCTGTGTTTTTTCTCTACAGTTTCTGAATCTATTTGCCAAGTGCAATTTTATTTGACACGTACATTGTAAAGATACTGACTTCCTGTAAGTTCCCTGAAAATAGGTGTTGGGGAGTGGCTCTTATTTGTAGCTTCACAGACAACACCTATAGCATATGCTCAAAGTTTGAGATATTAGAGAATTTATGTGAAAGAAAAATTGGGGAGGCTGGGGCCAGAGGGAAAACATCATCTGACGCTGGGACTTGTTAGATACATGTGAGTTCAAATGCTAATTCATGTAACAACCATCCTCTCTAATTCGACTTGGGCAACTGTTTGTGAAAACTAGTCACAGTAGTTACTGTGGGGGGTAAAAAACCCAGGTTCCTTCTGTTTTTCAGAGATTACCTACGACTGTCCTAATTTAGCACCACTACAACATTACAGGCTATACTTGTAGGTGCCTGTGAGACACTTATTCACATGTTCTGTTTATTTTCTGAGAAGAGAATGGCTGAACCATTTCCTGAGTTAGAGACTGATGTTTCTAAAGAGAGGTGGGAGCTTTTGGTCAGTCTGTTGAACAGGTGACCCCTGATTAAATTGGGTCTTGCCCAGAAGCCTTCCAGGGAGGGAGAAAAGCCTGAGGCAAGGATCTCATGTCCATCTGAGCTGGGATTCATTTCTTCTGGCTTGTGGATGACCCCAGAGGGCAATAAGACTTGACAAGGAATGTGTAGGGAGGGAAGAGGTGGGAAAAAGGTGAAGGACTTTAATCTCTTGGTGATGGTGAGCTATTTAGTTCACTGTATCTCAGGCTGCTGGCAGTTTGGATATGTAAAGATAACATGTATTCCTAAGGCAGGATCTCTCTTGGTGGAAAAAATAATCATGACAAATGGGAGTCAACTGCGAGACTGTGTGTATCCTGACAGCAGCATGCTGGGTGAAAAACAGACTTCTTGGAACTGATCAGAGTGTAAGTAAAAACAAGTGTGCGGGGGGGTGGGGGGTGTTGTTTTGGTTTTTACGTTTCTCCTAAAGAGCACTGTGTTAATATTTCTTTCTTTGCTGTTACCCAGAGACCTGCCTGGTGTTGACTGATTCCAGGGTAATGAGCAGACTTCAAGGTGCAGTATTGCTGCAGGGTTAAGGATTCTCTGCCATGGGAAATTGGGGCACGCTGTGGCAGGACTGCTTCTTTGAGCCTGCACAGGCTGCTGGTAAAGGGCAGAGCTCTTTGCTGGGCAGCAGAGACCAAGGAGAGGTGCCCCTGGTTCTCAAAGGGGAGTTCTTTAGCTGGGTTAGGGGTATGTGTGTGTGGGGAAGGGAGGCTTTCCAGGAGAAGAGCTGGAGTCTGGACTGTGTCCATCTCCCCCCACCCTGTTAATCTTTCCAAAAGACAAGTTAACGTTAGTTAGCTGGTAGAGCTGAGTAACCTGACTGCTGGAAGAGGGTGATGCTGCTGAGCTTAGTTCCTCCTGAGGAAGGTTGAGCAAGACTGGTCCTGCCACTGAATTCCCAGGGATCACATGGAGACTGAGGCTGTCACCGTAGTTCTGATGCTTCACAAGATATACTGGAGCTTCTGCATCAACCTTTTAAGTCAAGGAATGGAGAGTGAGGGTTTAGGAGACAAAGAGAAGTGCCTATAGAGTACAGAAACAAAAGCACTTTAATGTTTTTAAGAGCATCCCTCACCATAAGTTTTCTTGGATGTGTTCTCAAGGCTGCTGTGCAGTGTGATGTCACTTCAAGCCCATACAATACCAGAAATGCTGCTCTTTATCAGGTCAAACAGATGCTCAAATGAGGCTGTGTTCCTTTCAATGAAGCAGTACCCAGAACCTTTCCTGCTGGCAAAACTAAGACTAAGCTTAGAAGCCACTGAGCTGCTGTTAATAGCTTCTCACAGTTATTTTCTCTCTGCTGTTATCCTGGCTTTGACTCCTGGCTTTGGTCCACCTGGTAATACCGTGCACCTCCTGTGAAAGCTGTCCTGTGCAGTCTTTTTTTTTAGACAGCAGAGAGCTGTGGGGTTTTATGTCCAAAAGCAGTTGATTTGCTATTGCTTACAGTATACCTAAATGCTTTTTCTGGCCTTAGTCTTTTGCAAATGAACATAAGCAAAAGGAGTGAGAGGGATTAGAGAATAGGTAACTTGCATTTCTACATGCCTCTGTCTGATCCTTCTTTGACATGCTTGTCCAGAGTGCTGCTGAACACTTGTGTTTGCTGCTGCTGAAATTGGTGCTCGGCACCCTTCAGAAATCAATTGCAGGGTTTTTATTCTTTACCCAGTACACCTGCTTCCACTTTCTTCCTTTCCCTCCTTCTATGGAAACCCTCAGCAATGCCACTTTTAAGGCTGCAGAGAGTCAAACTACAGCAAAAGCGTTGCCAGTGACTTCACAGAAAATAGTGGCTGGCACATGGCATCTCATAATTCCTTGTAGTGCTTAACTACTCTGAGGGTGCTGAGCTATTCATTAGCACACATAAGAACAGTACTGTGTGGTACTTCAAAGAGGGAATTTAAACTCCACCAGTCCTACTGAGATATTTTATTGCCTTTGGCTTGAGGCCCTTTCTTCCTAGTGAAGATGTGTGGCTTCAGAGGTGCAGGTTGCTTGATTTACACATGGCACACTTTTAATTTATCTTTAAAGGGACTCTTTCATAGCAGCCCCAGCTCTAAGGTGAATCTGAGTGTGTTTTGTGTGTGATGTGGTGGGTAATTCTGAGAGAGGACTGGACACTTGTAGAGGCTAATCTTTCTCTTTAATAAGAGCTAGGAAGCATTGCAACCACGGGCAGTGTAAGTTTTTGGGTCCCCCACAAAGCATTCCACTCTGCTGTACATCCTGAGTCCTGGACAGCCCATGGTGAGGCAGGACACTTCATAAGCCCCTCAGTGCTCAGAAGCTCTAGAAAAGTGCTAAGAGCTGCGGAATAGGGAGGGTGCAGCTAGTGTATAGCAGCAGGTTAAGCTGAGATGGCTGAACTGATTAGGATCCCCAGCTGTTCTGTACCTGCCCAAAGTCATTGCCTTGCAGTGGTGTTGGCTGTGGAGGATCTGAGTAGATGAGAAAAATCTATGCTGAAACTCTTAGAGAACAACTTTTAACCTATTCTGGAGCCAGCCTGAACATCTCTGCTAAGTAGGAAAGAGGATCTGTTGGTGAGGAGTATCTTATCTCTTGATAGTTTACAGGAGATACCAAAAAGCACATTGTGAAGTTAACTGTGATACGTGATGGTGGTGGAGGAGCTGCTGTGCCTCTTTACCAGCTGATCCCGCAATGGGGATGCTGCTCCCTACTCGAGGGAGACATGGTGGATGGCTGCAGGATGGAAGGGAGATTGCTTCATAACCACCACAGTTTAATCTGCCAGCACATATGAGAAATGCCACAATTCTAG
>NW_010327959.1:26804-41332 GCF_000700745.2 Antrostomus carolinensis
GACCAAAGGGAAGGTTGGGAGTCTGTTTTTAACCGAGTATTGATTATTTTTTCCCTCCCCCTCTTTTTTTAGTATGATACAGAGTGAAGGAATATTCACTCAGTCAACACCTTTTTCTCAAAACTGATGCAAACCAGAGCTAAATTAAAGATCTCATTATAAGTTGCTATTTGCTTAATGCTTTTATTTTTGAAGGTGTAAAAAACTTAGTACATATTCCTGGTTCTGATACTTGTCTACTCTGTGGCCTTTCAGTCATGTAATGATAAAATTGGAAGAATTATACCTGTGGCAGGTGGTTGTGTGGCCATTTCGGGCTCTCAGAGGAAACAGGAATTTAAGACAGGTTTATTTCTGAGTCAGAAAAAGCTCTGTCACCATGTGTATGAAGTGAATGGGGAGAGGAAGGCTCCCAAAGTGTGTTGGAGCTTTTGTGTCCTCTGCCTGGATCATTGCCAGAACTGATGATGGAATGAGTGCTGTGACAGATTAAAGTTACACTAATCCAGATCATCCAGGAATGTGAGACCCCCAATCATGCATGGGGGGGTGAGAAAATTAGACTGTTGCCTTTCTAAAAAAGAAAATACTCTTTCCTAATGTTCTACTAGAACTATCATATTGCAATCCAGTGACCTCATGTGGGCACCTAGTAAGTCCTTGGTAGTTTCTTGCTGCCCTTGCTTCCAGTCTTCATTCCTCAGGACCTGAGGAATACTTTAAAGGCTGCAGTCTGGGGGCAGCTCACCTATTCAGTGTTTAATAGATCAATGCTGCTGCTCCCTTAGATGTATGGCATGTTTGCACCTTGATCAAGATGTGCTTATGTCTTTGGAAATTATTTATAAAAGTAGCACCTGCAGTGATTATTAAACTACCCTGAGCTACAGGCTTGGGAGTTCAGGGTGGAGATATGCTACTTGAGCTTTATCAAACAGTTACTATCGTGCAATCTCAGCAGGGCCTCTGAGGAAGGCAGTGCTTCCACGGACAGTTTTGTTTCATCATTTAAAATGTCTTGTGGTTGAAATAATGTTGGTCTGTACTGGAATGCCGTGCCAGCAGAGCTTCCTTTCCCTGCCCCAAAATACAAGCTTGTGGTCAGTTTTTCCCAGTTCTCTTTTCATTTGAGCTTGTGCTTATCCTTTTCTTGGGGTGTTTTTCCAGGGCATTATCTTGCATATTCTGAGACATCTCGTGACTGCCTTTTTTTTTCTCTCTTTTTTTTTTTTTTTTCCAATTTGTCCAGTAGAACTGTTCTCTCTGACACACAGAATGGTTTGGGCTTCAATCTGGGCTGATGCTGCAGGTGAAATGCAATTGTAGTGAGTCAAAATAGAGGAAGGGGGGATTCTGCCCTGAGGATTGGGCATGCTGGGACCAAACAACTTTGTGCATGTACAAGATATAGCAGCAAGTGCTTCACTTGCAGTCATGCGAGTTTCTTTGGCAGTCTGCTCCTGGTTTCCTCTGTTATAAAAAAGTAGCAAATACACTTCCACCAAAAATCTGTGCACAAGCGGTTGAATTTCATTTGACTCTTGGGTACAAACAAGAGCAACATCACTGTGGGCATAGCTTACGGATTTTTCCACTGGGGAAAAGACAGCCTTCATAGAGAGGTACACCATGCGTCTCTCTTGTTAGCTTTCATAAAATAGGAATAACTGTAAGAGCAGAAATTATAGGAAAGCAATGAAAGAACATGGGTGTTGCAGCTCAGATGTGAAAGGCAAGCTCCCGAGGCAGAAAGCATCAAGGCCTTCAAGCAATCTTGCTGCTCTGAGTGCAGGCTTCTAATAACATGAGACCAAGAAATCTTGATACTTAAAAAGTGAGGTTCTTTTGCTTCTGTTTTGGACCTTCAGTGTTTGTTACACTTTCTTTTATAGCACAGAAGCTGACTTTGAAAATTCAAGTGTTTCAGCATGATCTACTTTGAGTCTGGGCTTTAAAAAAGAAAAAAAAAAAAGGAAAAGTGAAGAGAAAGATGGTGACAGTGACTGTTCCAGCTTGCTTTATCAAGCTCTTCCATACAACAGTCATGTGAGGAGAGACAGCTGTCATCTCAAACTGGAGTCACCCTGCACAGCCATAGCTTTGCCATGTGACATTGACTACATGTGCAATACATGGTGATGCCACGTGGCTCTCCAAGTACCTCAGGCTTGTCTATGGGGCCCCTGTCCTTGTAAACTTCATGCCTGGTTCTGTGTAATTGATACCCTCTGCCTTTTGCGAGAAGGAAAGTTTATGCCATTCCTTGACTCAAACAGTGCTGGTTTGTCCCCTAATGAGCTCCTGCCAAATGCCGTATCTGAAAAGAATCTTTACTGTGTGCAAATTTCCCTCTGCAGCTTACAAACTGATTGATCCCCTGTGGGTCAAGGGGAGAGTGCCAGGAGAGGGAAGAATTTACTTCTGCCTTTTCAAGACTAATCCTGAAATGCAAGTGATCGCATGCTGGAAAGTGTTTCTGTACATTTCTGAGAATTATGAATATAATCCAGGACAGCTGTTGTGCTAGCATGTCCCTTCCTCTCCTCCGGCACCAGATTGGGCCTCTGGGTTTTGAAGACCTGTATAGGAAACCTCCACACCTGGTTGTACCAAATGTTTCTTCTTGCAATGAAACTCAGCAGGACCCAATACCCTGCATTAGTATTATTGCCTCTTGTGCTACAGAGGGTCCTGCTAAAACTTTGGCCAAGTGTAGAGCACTCAGTTTGGCTTCCCCTGAACCACCACAAAGTAAGAGGAGATGCTTAGAAAAAACAAAATTCACCTTTTTTTGCTGGGGATACTGTAACTCCTCAATCTTCATCTGGTGTCAGGACAGTGCTGGAACCGAGTGGTGTTCTCTCTGCTGTAGACTTTGTCCTGAATGAGATTGATTTGCAAAAAGCAATGTGAATGGGGGAAGAGAAGGGAAAAAATAATCTGGTGCAAGCACAAATCATCTGTTTGTGTTATTGCACCAGGATGTATTTGCCACAGTTCTGTGGGAATTTCTTCTTCCTTTCCTAAAAGAGATGAAAGGGGGGAAATACCGACTGTTTTTCTTTAATTTAGGCGTGTTTTTTAAATTGGAAGAGAGATTTGGAAAGTCTAACTGTTTCTGCAACCCCCACTATGACAATTCAAGCTGCATACAAAGCTAACAGCCTCCTCTACCTCTCCAGTGCTGTTTTTCCAGCGATGGAGAAATCTATAGTTCTGGCCCTGTGGCATTTTTTACAGGCAGTAGTGATGTTAATGCCAGAATCTTGGCAACTTTCCAACCAGAGTAATTACATTCTGCCATCCTGAAATTCTTCTTGCTTCTACACAAGGTCACTTTAGGCACTGATGGAGCTGAGGCTACAAGCCAGTGCCCTGCTTTGCCCTCCTCTCCATCCCCTCGGTGTATCTACCAGTCAACTTTTCCTCAAAGAAACAGAGGGCTCCTTGCTCCTTCTAAGGTACCCAGTGCCCCGTAAAAATTGAGCTAAGAAATGGGTCTGAGCAAATCCCCTGAACTGCTGTCATTAGGTTTTGAAGTGTGACCCAGTCTCCCACTTCCTTTGATAAGCTCGTGGCTGGTGTTTTTAACAGACAGTGGCTCTTTTCTTGTTCTTCCTTCGATCCCTTTTGGAGCCAGTGTGGCACAGCTAATTCATGGAGGAAATTACATTTATTACTTTTCCTAGCAAATGCGCCCTCTCTGCAATGCCATTTCGTGCCGTGTTGGGCAGATGCAAGTCAGCCGGCCCATTTTCCTAATTTCATTTGGAAGGATCAAGAGACACCATGCTGATCTCGCAGGCTGGGGGCTCAGTCTAGAAAGAAAAGGCACAGCAGGCTCCCGCATTGATGGAATCTATGGCATCGCCCCAAATGTTGGTTGTCCAAAACAAAAAAAATTCAAAACTAAACAAAAAAAACCCCTCAAGGACAAAGTGTATCTTTCCAAAAACAAACCAAACTGCCCCAGCAAAACCAAACGAGCTTTTGTGACAGCACTGATTGCAATGAAGGGGTCTGGTATTGGGATGGTAACTCAGCTGTTGTTTTGGTGTGGATCTGCTTGTGCTGCCTTTGCCTTCCTGTTCTGCAAGGTGGAGCTGACAAAACCCTTAACCAGGAAACTCTGATATTCAAGGCAAATCTTTTTGCATGCCGTGTCTGCACAGTCTCCCCTGTGACTGCGCACAGACCTAAATCTCCAGCCACTAATCCCACAGGTCTTTGTGTAGTAAGTCTGTACAGTGCCTCTGTGCTTGCTTTCCTCATAGCCTCTCTTTGATGTCCCAGCTTGCAGGTTTTTAAAATGACACAACCTAGGAAGGATTTTTGGGGGGATAAGACACCTGGGACAGACATGCTGGGCAGCTTTGGGACTGTTTTTGTTGCAAGAATGTTTTCATTCAAAACTGTGGTGTTAGCCTCACGTGCACTCTTCTGTTTTCCTTTTACCCTCCTTTGCTGCTCATTTTTGTCTGATTGTTTTTCTGAGGGAGGAGGTGCTAGAAAGAGGTATGTTAATAATACCTGATATAATTATAGAGAGGTGGTTTGGACAGCCATCAGGATGATCTTTCAAATGTTACAGGACTTAAATTTGTCATTCTTATTTGACAGTGGTAAAAAGTGAACAATCATTCAGAACAGATATCCCCACCACCTCCACCCCAGACTGAATTTAACATTTGTATGGGTTTAAAAAACTTATGTGAAGAGTCAGGAAAAGAAAGTGTAATTGCATTTCTACTTTACTCAGACCTAATTCAGTCCTTTGTGAAGGTTTAATCTTTGCAGTGGATGAGGCTGGATTTGATGCACAGAAGATAGGAGTGCTGGGACAAAGTCAGGTCTGCAAATAACTGTGAAATCACATGAATAGCATAGCTAAAGGTTAAAAAGACTGATCGCATAGGGAAAGCAGATGACCACCTAATATTAAAGCTGTTTTTTAAAATGTATTAACCCAATTTTTAACCTCACAGTCCGCTGCCTCAAAATACTACTGCCTTTGGCTTAGAGCCAAAGCATCGCTATGCTGCATGGAATTACAATAACCTCTAAATAGACAATTTAAAAAACAAAAGAAAAATAGAAATCAGCATATTTGACACCCCTGTTTCTGATCTCTTGCTATTGTGTTTGTATCATCAGTTTGCAAAGCAGCCCACTGTAAGCCAAGGCAGAGATGAGTATGCTGTGTGCTCGGGGTATGTGTTTCTGGGGCTTGCAGGTGTGCCCAGCTGTGCCACTGACGTGTCCATCAGAAATGAGACATGAATGGGCTTTGACACGTCATGCTGCCTTGTCACTGCAGTGTTTGGTCCATCCAACTTTTCCCCTGATGGCACCAGGCTTCAGCAGAGAATTTGCTTGATTAAAAAGCACCAATTGAGGAAGTGGTGGGGAGGCTGCAAGACTGACTAGGTGAAGAGAGGGCATGTTTGCTGGCAGGCAAGAAAGCAAGGCAAGGAAAAGGGTGAAGTCTGCAGATGGGAGAATTAGTGCCTGCTGTTTGTGGGGCAAGGGCAGAAGGAGCTGCCTGCCAGAAATCTGGTGCTGGCAGGGGGATACGTACGCACACGCACGCACACGGAAGGAAGCGTGTGTGTGTATTGGGGGGTGCATATGGCTGAGTCCATGTGCTTAGACATGTGGCATGTTTGTGCAGATTCTCTATATGTATAAACATACCGGGAGGAGGTCTGCCTTTTCAGAAGTGATTCACAGTTTGGGGTGAGCAAACACGTTGCTTCCACGCAGCTTGCTTTGTCAGGAAGAGTTGAGTTCCTTCTGCCCTGCAATTGCAACCCTCTGAGGAGTAAACAGCAGTTACCTTGGAAAAACGTTTGGTCTGATGTATCTGCACGTGGGAGCAGAGCGTGGAGCCCCGCTGGGTTCCTGAGAGATGTGATGTTAAAGCTGACACTGTCACTGCATCGACGCTGAATTTTAAGAGCAGCCTCAAGGCTGGGCCTGAGGCCAAATTTGCCGACTGTCCACACACGGGACTGGGTTGAGGGTGAACCAGTGAGCTTATGGAGGGAAAGCGCCTTGAATGAGCTCTGTGTATTTACTTGCCGCATGGGCAGGTCCCTGCGTGCCGTGCCTGTCCCATCTGCTCTTGTGGCGATGGCACATGACTGACAGGCACACAAAATACCCCAGGCTCTGCCTCTGTTGTCACCTGCCACAGGGGCAGCTGGGATGATGGCTCCACTGCAGTTCCAGACCAGTCCAGCTCCAATCCCCTCTCTGGCTTGGTCTGCTCAGGTGCCATGTCACCTCAAGAAATGCCTTTACCCTGTTTGTAGTTCCTTCACCCCTCCTGAGCCACGTTCCTTCTAACTACCCACCTCTACTGGGACCTTTGAGGTTCCCAGGTGGAGCACCTGGGTGGGACACAGCTCTGTGTCCAGTACTGTTGTACTGAGTTGCATCTAGACACGTGTGTGATGTAGTTCTTGAAAGGCAGTGCATACAGAAAGTCACTGAGCAGACATGGTATGAAGTTTTTCAGTGACCCAGGAGAAAAGTTTCTTGTATTGAACTAAGCATAAGAGCATAAATAAAAGATAATTTACCCATAAGATGCATAAACTGGAAAATTTGTATATCGGCCAACGCTTCTCTGGCATAAGCTTGATGTACTGCATCAGCAAATTGCGAAATGAGGGTTTTTTGCTCTAAAACTCAGTTTACTTTGAAGAAATAGGCAACATACATCTGGCCACTATTAAAGTATTAGAAGAGCAATGAAATAAAGACTTGGATTTTTTGTTTTAGTTGCTTAGGCTCAGACATGACCAGGTTTTTTTTAGGTTCCCTACCTCTCTCCTTTATTTTTTTATTTCCCTAAAATATTTGAAGCTCTGAATGCCATAGAAGCAGGCAAAACCTGCATGGCTATCAGACAGTGTTCATATTAAAGTGGCATGGCACAGTGTTACAGTGGACAAGGATCTGTCCAGAAGAAATTTACTATGATTTATGGCCCTCCTTCAACAAAAGCACTTGAAGTACTTTGATGAACTGGGGCTGAGTTCTGTTTTAAGTCCTTGTCCTACAGATGTCTCCAGGCTTTTCTTATTGATGGATTTGTCATGAGAAAGGGGGAACCTTAGGGCCAAACACAGAGCACAAGCAATGAGGGCAGGTTAAAAAACACAGACCTGAGCAATGCAGAGCTTAAAAGAACGACATCAGGCAGATAGCAAAAGGCAGGGTTGGCATCAGAGTGTCTGAAATATCCCTTTCCAGCCCTGGGATGCACTCTCATCCTTTTCTCATGCCTAAACTGAAGCTTTGTCACTTCTCAGGGATCCAAGGAATTCCTGTGTGCTGCAGACAGTTATCTTGAACCTGCACCAGTGCAGCTTCACAACCTTCCTCTTGCTGCTGCATGGACCTCTCAGATCTAAGTGCTCATTTAAAAACACTGCTACAGCTTCAAGTTTCAAGCTGCTTTCTGGATTGTGAGTAAAACTTGAGACTGCAGACTCTGCTTGCTTGTCAACATGGAAGACACAGCAGCAGTTTCCTGGGTCTGAAGGGGTGTTAGGTGAGATGGGCAGCCCTGAGCTGTGTGTTGGGTAGTTGCTGGCTCATGATATCCTATTCCTAAAGAGTGACCCAACAGCCAACTAGTGAGTATAGGATTGAGTACTGCATGGAGTGCAGAAGGATTGTCCTCTTGCTTTTGCTCTTATTTCTATGTGTGGTAAAGCCTGTCCTCCCCAGTATCTGAGAAGACAGTAGCTCTGTCTTCCTGTGAGGACAAAAGCCACAGAGGTTCTCAGGCTGGGTGATCAGCACCAGGCTGTTCCTGTGATATTATAAAGGCTCAAGGATTTGTCTGCCCTTGTTTTGGGGAGAACTGGCTTCTTTGCATGAATCTAGGTTAGAAATTAATGCCACTATTTTTGGTTTGAATAGGTTCAGCTATCATAGGACTTGGCCATATTTGTTGTTCTGGGCACAGATTTTCCAAAGGACTGCAAACCAACAGGAGGTGCAGCAGAAAGAATTACAATGTTAGGATAAATCTGCTTTAACACTATGTGAAGCCCCTAGTGTAATTTGAAAATCTCAAATTAAGGTATTTGTGTTTTCTCTGCTAAACCTCAGTTAAATTTCATAGAATCATAGCATCATTAAGGTTGGAAAAGACCTTGAAGATCAAGTCCAACTATCAACCCAACACCACCATGCCCTAAGCACCATGTCCCTAAGCACCGCAAGGTCCTCTGCTTTCTGGATCACTCTAGTGCAAAGGACTAAAGATGTTAGAGCAGTGTCAGGGTGATTTGCAGCAACATCTGGGTGATACAGCAGACTCAGGGGAAATTCTACAGAATTGGAAATTGGATGTGCTGTAGAAACTGTGAGGAATATTGTCACCTACCAGGCAGTGCCGAGAGTCCAGTTGCTGTTCCTGGCACCTGGCAAAACAAGGCAGATGCTCTTTGGACAAGTCAGGTCCTTCTCTCCAACCTTTTCTCAGGCTGCCTGCAGACTCTGGCAGACAGCTCTACAGACGTGGTGCATTTCTTGGCAGCTCTGTTTCCCGTTGAAGAATGGACTAGACAATCAGAACATAGGAGGCGCACCAAGTAGTGCCACTGTGGGTTGGGCAGGTTCTTCCCTTGAATACATAGGCATTAAAAACCAATTTGTGGTAAGAAGGGGAGGTGGGGTGGGAAGAAAAAGAAAAAAGAACAGGAAAAAATCTTAAGAAACTGTTACAAAACAACTAGCAGAAAAACATCTTGCCTGTATTTAAACAGGGAGAAGAGGCCAGACGCTAGCCTGGCACAGGAAGATATCTAACATGCGGGAAGCAGTGGGAGGCTTAGCAAACTTAAATGGCCAGTGGGTTGGAGATGAGGACAAGCTGGGGGAGTGCTTCCAGCCTCCCTGGGGAAGGGGCTTTCAGAGAGCAGTGCAGCCCTCTCTGTGAAGGGCATCATGGACTGAATTTCAGGAGAGAGAAGGCAGCATGGGCCGTTGCTGGCGTTGTTCATTCCTGCCTTTGAGCACAGCAGAGGAAAGCCATCTGAATCAGTCCCCTTCTCACTGATCACCCTCAAGTCAAGGCTGCAATGAGATGTTTTGGCACCCAAGGTATGTGTCTATCAGTTCTCCCTCCTCTTTTGCTAGGCTCCTTCCAGCTGCTATCACTTACTTCTAGTCCCGCTCTGCAAACCTTTTCTAGGACTAGCAGGTATGCCAAGAGCAGCTGATGGGTTCGAGCATATATCCTCCCAGCAGCAGTCCTTGCTTGAACTGGCTCTCAGTGGAAGGTGGGATGCAGAGCTGAGAACTTCCACATCACCAAAAAATGACACACTTCCATTCTGCGTAATTCATCTTATGTCAAACCAGAGGAATGAAGGGAAATTTTAATTAGTATGCCAAACACAGTGCGTCCACAAGCCTCTGCATGACACCCTCCCTCCCGCCACAACACACAAACTATTTCCAGATTGTGAATGTAGCTGTTTAATTGTATTCATTATTTATTTGACCTAAGTAAAGAGTTAGGTGACTGAACAGGGAGTTCGGCAGAATTCAGGAAGCTGAGGTCAGGTTGTGAACCCAGAAATTCCCACTTTCATCTCCCACTTAGCTAAATTCCACCTTTTTTTCCCCCTCCCTTAAAAAAAAAAAATATATCACCATGCCCAGGAAAAGCTTTATTTTGATTGTGCTGAACAACTTAATACCTGCTTTGCTGAGAGCTCACCTAACCCATTCCCGAGTGTGCATTTGCTGGAGAAGAGACACGAGATGCTGGGGAATAGTTTTGATGGCTCCTGGTTAAAAAGTTTCATTGTGTGGGGGAAAAAAACCCAATACCTGTTGAGCCAGAAGGTGGGTGCAAGAAGAATCCTGACTCCATGTCCCCTTGGGAGCCCAGACCCTCTTCTCTGCTGAGCTGCCTTCCTCACTGCAAAGGCTACGCTTCCTCTCTAGCCAGTCTAGGGGATCAACTTTACGTCTGCAAGGCGGAGCAGTCTTGAGAGGAGACTCAAGAGTCCCTCCCCAGCCTGTGGATCTGGACTACCTTCTGGATGCTGGACATCAGGGAGTGAGATGTGGCTGTACTGCTCTGAGTCCCCTTAGCGTCCTTCAGACGGGGTTAAAACCCATTACACCTGGTGCTGAGTATACCCTGGTAGCATCTCAGCTCTGTTTTCAATAGCACACAGGTAATAATAAAGTCTAAATATTCCCTTGGCCATCTTTTCCTAAACTCCTGATCCATGGGACCCCTCACCTTTCTCTTGGCTCTGTCTCCCTGATAAAACCCTTCTCCCCTCTGCAGTGTTTTGTGATGAGAGTTACTCAGTTCTCCCAGACTTTCTTCAGTCTTACAAGAGTATTGGCAGTGTTTGTAGGGACTTTCTCATTTTGGGCTGTATCTTGCTGGAGTCACCAGCCCCCTCTCCTATCCCAAAGTAGCCTAGCCCTGAATATTTAATCACATCTTAAACCAGGCATCCAACTCCATCAGATGAATTTGTACATTATAAATGTCAGTTTCTGGCATTTGCCCATCATGGAGCTGAGCAGGACCAGCTCAGACACTGGCCAGGTCTGGAGCAGGATCAATCTGTCCCAGAGAGCTGTGTCGCAAGGAGAGCCCACGTACAGCTCTGCTCACCTCTTTACTTTTCCCAGGGAAACCTGCCTCATCTTGTCCTCATGGTTTAGCTGTGTCCTCAGTCATTTTGCTAGTGCCTTGTCTGATGCTCATCCCATCAATAACATGCTTGTGTGGCACAGCAACATCGCTGCGTGCACACCTGATGGGTTTGGGGCTACCACTGTGTTTGAGAGTGCAGACCAGCATTTCAAAGCAAGGGGACATAATCAAGACCATTCTGATGAAAGCAATTCAGACTCCCAGAGCAAGGTTCCACAGATCGATGCTGCTGGATTTCATGGGAACCAATGTGTTCAAATACAGAAAAAAACTGAGGCGAAAAATATATGTGGTGATACTAAGGCCAGAAGGATGTAGCTCAATCCAAGGTGAAACCTGGAGGAAGGAAATACAGTACTGGTGGAATACAAGAAGTGATTTTAAATTCTTGCAAACAAAGAATTTGTGACCATGGCCCTTCCTTCTGCTATATCAGCACTTTGGCACTAACAGCTTGGGAGTCTGAAATCAGTTTCTAAACCCTTGACCTCTTAGTGTGAAAAAGCAGCAGCAGGAGGAGGTGGATTTGCTGGGGATAAAGCTCTTATCCACAAACTGTTTTATCATTTAATATCAATCTAGGGACAAGGATAGCCATAAATCCATGGGAAGCACCTATATTCTGTATCCATTCTAACACTGAATGGGAAGTGTGCCAAGCAAGTGGACCATGGGGTGGCTGGGCTCTTACTCTCTGAGGACCACTTTGCCAGAAAATTGGGTAAATTACAATTAGACAAAAGTTAAATTATTCAAGCAGATACTATTGCATGGGTTTTTATCAATATGGCTCCTTCTTAAATCTAAAATATTTCATAAACTGTTTGAAATTAGTTTTTGTTCCCAAAATTAGTACAAAAAAGGAAAAAAAAAAAAGCAGAAAGTGAAATTAAAATGTTTTGATAGATGTGATTTTTCTGGCCTTTATTACTATTCCCCCCCTCCCACCTCTGTCTGAGATGTCCTATTTGCAAATACAGTTGGGATAAACTTTTTGAATTTGAAAGAACAGAGACAGGATGGAGAACTGGCAAGTTCAGCAGCATCAAAGAATGACTTTTCTATCCGGTGCTGAATACTTGCTTGCTTAAGAGTGTTTTCCCTGGTCTGTGTGGCATCCTAAAATCTGTCCCAAGGCAGCCATCTCTCTCACTTTTCCTTATGGGCTCTTGTGGGGGATGCAAACCCAGGTCTGATTATCTTCTTTAAAAATCCTGATCCCCACTTTTTTGGAGATCAATAGCTAACTGCACAACATCTACCTCTAGCCTTCAAAGTGGAGAACAAGTCTTATGAGGTGCAGCTGAGGTAGCTGGTGTTGTTTAACCTGGAGAAAAGGAGGTTGAGGGGAGACCTTTTTGCTCTCTACAACTCCCTGAAAGGAGGGTGGAGAGAGGTGGGTCTCAGTCTCTTCTACCAGGTAACAAGTGATAGAATGAGAGGAAACGGCCTCAAGTTGCACCAGAGGAGGTTTAGATTGGATATCAGGATAAAGCTTCTTCACCGAAAGGGTAGTCAAGCATTGTAACAGGCTGCCCAGGGAGGTGGTGGAGTCACCTTCCCTGGTGGAATTTAACAAATGGGTAGATGAGGTGCTTAGGGTCATGGTTTAGAGGTGGAATTGGTAGTGTTGGGTTTATGGTTGGACTCAATGATCTTAAAGGTCTTTTCCAACCACGATGAGTCTATGAAAGGCTGTTCTTTCTCCTGGGAGACCTGTGTATCCCTGTTTCTGGTAGTTTTTCTAACAATATCAACTACTCCACGGTTCTGAGTCCTGTAACAAGAAAGCCCGGAGAACTGGTCAGTCTCGTGGCTGTATGCCTGTGCTCAATGGGAAGTTATGCGCCAGAGAGGAGGGACTGTGCACTCGTGGGTAGGAGGTGGTGTGCTATGGCATTGCAACACGAATGTATTGCTGCTCCAAGGCTCTGCTTTCCTTAAGGGACTGAGAGACTCAGCAGAACAGGAGTAAAGGTTTTTAAATGTCAGGAGTTGACAGTTGACCATAGCAAAGGCTCTAGGAACCACCTTCAATGCACAAAAGCAACAAGTTCAGTAGCAGTCTGTAGCCTGTTCCCTGTCCAAAGCTCTGTGACAGTGACCACTGTGGGTTTGGTGGCAAGACATCTGAACCTTGGGTGCTTCTTGGAGCCTGGTCTTGCCTCCCCAGCCATCTTTTTTCCATTTCATTTTTCCCTAGAGTATTTCAGTGCATTACAGTGGAAATCCGCTAAGCAAGGTGGGTATCAAGGAAGTGTCGTTACTGCCTTGATGACTTTGGTGCTGGGCAGAATGGTGCCATGGCAGCATGGATGTCTGCTCTGACCTGGTGTTTATTGACACTGATTCCAGGGCATTTCTCTGCCTCTGTGGAGTATGCAGACACAAAGAGCTGCTCTTACAGTGCCTCGTCCCTGAAAAGCTACCCTAAATTGTGGAGAAGGACAAGTTGGCTATCCTGCTTCCTCCTACTGCTGCCTGCAACCTCAAGTGACAAAAGCCCTCTAGCTCCTCCATGACACTGCAGCATCACAGTCACCTGCCAACTTGTCTGTGACCCGTGCTATACTCTTCTAACGGCATTTCACCAGCCTGCCATGCCCTACAGCCAAATATGCCATGAGAACCGTGATCTGCCTAGGGCCATGTATATCTAGCTTTCCATGGGGCCTGCAGGCTTTTGTCTCACTTTGGCTTCTCCAAGCAGCAGCAAGGGTTCTTCAGTCTTAGATTGCCCCAGCTTTTGGTCTTCCTTGTCCCAGACTCACTCTTTTCCTCCAGGACTTCACCTGACCCCAAACATCTGGAGCATCTGGCATACATATGCCAGGAAGAGAGGACAGTCCTGAGCTCTCCAGGGTGAGTGTCTTCCTGGCTTCTTGCTGCTTAGGAAGCATGAGGCTGGGCTGCTGAATGGCTCGTCGTCTGCAATGCAAGCAGCATCTCCCCCTCCCCACCCCCAGACAGACCCAGATGCCAGGGTCGGCAAGCGAGGGCATCATGAGGGGACCTGCCAGCTCTACCACTGCAGCTGCTCCCTCTGTTGCTGGCAGCTGGGCTTGAATATTCATGGCAACAAAAGATTAGCACTGTGTGCGCTTGGCACTGGAGGCAGATAAACTTTCTTGAGGTGCCGGTGGCTCTGTTCTCATCCCATTCAAAGAGCTCGCTCCCTCTCCCCCGCGCCACTTGTCTGCTTCACCCACCAGCTGATTCTCTTGCTGTATAAATGGCCTCTGTTGGGAGAGGGAGGCGAGCAGCTTGATTAAGCATTCAGCAAAGTGGTTCGGAGTCCAGACAAACTAGCGTGGATCTTGCCAACACTTGCACTCAGTTGGCACTGAGAAAAGCCAGGAAAAATCTCATTTATAAATGGGTGAAATTTTGCAAGGCGTCGGAGTGGACTTATGAGCTGCTGTCCCCTGCTGAAGTGATTCAGACATTTAAAACCCTTGTTCTCTCTGACTTCTGCTGAGATTTAAGGGTTTGAGTGTCTAAAGAACATTCAAGAAGGACACTCAGACCTTTCTGTTACTTAAAAACTTTTCAGTTTCACCTCACACCATCACTGATGGGTTTGAAATGCTGTCTGCCACTTCTCCCTCCCTGCTCTGAACTGGCCTGGAAATGAAAAAAAACCCAAAACAACCCAACAACAAGCAAACAAATTAAGGATTGTTAGCAAATTATTGATGCTGGTCAGAAGTGGAAGAGGAGAACTCTGTTGTTCTCCTACTTTTGCCATTAGGTTATTTGTGAAAGGAGCCTGGAGTCGTGGCAAGTTTGTAATGTTGGTGAGGTTGGCAGCACAGGAAGC
>NW_010327960.1:0-22847 GCF_000700745.2 Antrostomus carolinensis
CCGGGGCTGCGGTTACAAGTCTTGGTGCTTTTCGGGTGTGTTTTACGAGTCCGTGCTCATTCCTGCGTTCAGGTTCATGTGCATCTGTATCGCAGATGGAACCTCACACCGAAACAGTGATTTTTCAAAGCAAACATTTAGAACTTGCTAAAAGTACATACGCCTTTGCACCTGCTTGGTGTATTTACTGTAGCTTCACCCAAGAGAAGTCTGGAGCAGGTGGGCTCGGGGTGTCATGGTTTTGGGTTGTTTGGGTTTTTTAACTGAATAGGTGCAGTATTTAACCTGGTGGCATTGTGAGGTCGGGGGTGGGGGATGTGATGTGAAGCAGGCTGGCTTTCATCTCCTGCCCATGTAAACAGCTGTCCTTGCTTCTTGATCTATTTTGTGTTCCTGAAGCAGCGCAGCACTCTCATCTCTTCAGTTTCTGAATCTCCTTGTTCTCTTTGAAGAGGACAAGTTTTTCAATATCTTTGGATTTCAAAATATTATTTTGCGATATATTTTTAATATTTTGGGAACACACTGCTTCCTGTATTCTTTATGTTGGCTTCAACTTAGGAAACTGTGTTGATTTCAGGAAAATGAGCATGGGTTTTGGGAGAGGAGGGAACTGCAGGAAAGGCTTTGGAGGACTGTGGGCATCAGGATGAGCCACAGGATCACAGAATGTTGGGGATTGGAAGGGACCTCAAAAGATCATCTAGTCCAATAGAAATAGAAAAATCACAGAACATTGGGGATTGGAAGTGACCTCAAAAGATCATCCACCCCACCCCCCCGGCCACAGCAGGAACCTAAACGAGATTACACAGGAAGGCGTCCAGGCGAGTCTTGAATGTCTCCAGAGGAGACTCCACAACCTCCCTGGGCAGCCATGTTCCCTTAACGTCCCCAATACACAGAACTAGGTCCTCTTCTGTTCACACAGTCCCAACCCCCCAGGAGCAGCTTCCAAAAGTTTCTTTGAGTGTGGAGTTGGGGAGAAAGTGCCAGCTATCAGCAGAGTCTATCATTAGAACTTGATTTTGCATTTCATTGCACTTGGTGCGTCTTTGCACTTGCACAATACCCCTTTGGGTATCCAGGTTGCAGGTTGTGCAGCTGTGCAGCCAGATACCAGGCTTGGATATTTTATTTTTGGTTCAGTTGCTGGGACGCATGATTTGCTGAAGAATGAATGATGATTGTTGTCTTTCTACATACAGCAAGCTTAGTTCTTTTCATTAACAAAGAACATGGAAGCTAAATACTATGAATTACATCTCGGTGGTGCAGACTGGCTGTCCCTTCAGGTTTCAGTTAGATCCCCTCAACCATACTGAACTTCTTGTCCAAACTGCAATTTAAATTGGCTTGGTGCCCATTTCTTCTTCCCATACTCGGTGCAAGAGTGCTTTTGGCTTCCATGTTCAGAAAGGTGCACTGCACTGGGACTGCTGCAGCACGAGAGTGCTGCATTGGCATCGTCCCATAAGGGAAGAAGAGCAGAGAGAAAAATGTGTTAGACCACAGAGTTCATAGACCAAAAGATAGAACAGATTTTTTTGTCTGAAGGCGATTGAATGCCGTGCCCTTAACCTATGAAATTGTATTTGATAGCTCAAAGAGATCATTTCGTATTTGTTTTCAAATATGAAGATGAGAAACACTGAGTGGATGCCAGAGAGGATCCACATCAAAAACATTTTTGAGGGCAGTAAAGAAAATGTTAGTCCTGACATTCTTTACACAGGACAAGCTATGTTCAACCTATTTCATATTAATAAAGTCAGGCTAGGTTTTAAAATATTTACTCAGCAATCATTAAACCATGTATTGATTTTCTTTACTGCAGTGAATCATAACTGTTACTGCTTGGGTTTTTTTTTTAATACCACCAGACATAATATAAATCTTCTGTGCTACTTCAATTTTTTCTTACTATTCCCATCTTTCCCCATACCACATTGTCTTTCTTTTCGACTGTGTTCTCTTTCTTTCAGTATTCTGATCCTGTGCTACCACGCATCCATTTTTGCATCATGGCATACATGCAGATTTGAAAGTCAGCAGTACAGCAGATAATCAAAATATACAACCTAACAGTAAAAGGCGATTTAAAACGGGGGAAACAAAAAAAAAGGAGAGAGACAACCTCCTGTTTGGAGCCAGTTTGTGCTGGCTTTTTGTGGGGGACCATGTCTGGCTTGTCATATTGGAAACTCAAGACAATCCTCTCATGCTGGCAGGCTGATCCTGCTTCTCTTTAGATAGCATTTATTGTTCCTCTTCCAGTGTCAAGCCTCCGCAGAAGGGAGGATCTCGCTGACCACAGCGTTAACTTCATAGCTGCTTGTTTTGTTCTGGTGATAGAAAGTGCCTGGTGGTTTTTCTGTTGCAGTACGAAAATTGCTTAGGTGTCTTTTTTAATTTTTACCTTGTCAGAAGAGTTTGCAGTTAGTCTTCTGATTGCAAAAGGTAACTTTTTTTTTTTTTTGTCCCTCGTTAGAACTTTGTGTTAAAAAAACAAGAACAACAACAACAAAAAAAACCCAACCAACTAACCTTCTAGTTTCCTGGTTGTCTTGACATCTTTTAAAATCACTGCTTATGTGCTAGCATGTAATAGCTATCTATTTATCTATTATATCTATATATCTATCTGGTTATCTATTATCTATAAGATAATATTTATCTAATAATAATCTTGACTTTCTTCAGATATCTCAAATCAGTGCTAACAGTTTTGGAAGATGTATGGGTTGTTTTGGGGATTATTGGTTTCTTTAGCTTGCTTCATGCATAGGCAGGCGAGAAGTCTAAAATTACTAATGTGTAAGGAGGGAACATTTTCTCTGTACCTCTCCCTTAACTCTTCCTTTAATTGTTTGCTTTCCCCACCTCTTTTGTGACTTAGTTTGCAAAGGGCTGGGAAGATAAAACAGCTTAAAATACAAGATTAAAATCTCAGGAGAGAGCATCAGGAGTGACATAATATTTAGCACCTGGAACATCACTTAAAATCCTCTGAAAACAGCTTCCATGGTTGCCACTGTTTCCTCTATGTACACATAGGCTATACTCTCAGAGGAACTGAACTTTCATCCGTTTCAGATAATTATTTGTTCATCTGTCAAGAAGCATATTTTGACAGCATATGTCTCCTGAAGGTCCAAATCTCTGCATCCATTGCAGTAGGATGTATATGTAATGTCACTTTTCCTGATTAATTTTAGTATTGCAGGATAGAAAGTTTCACAAGACAGTTGCATTAATACTGTTAAGCATTTGCTTGGCTTTGCATGAAGCCTCTGACTTGTTGCCTAATTAGTCATCTGATACCCTCCCCTACCCTCCTTGTTTTGAAACTTCCTCATTTTGAAGATTAAAGGGGCTCTTGTGTTTGACCTTTTGCTCCAGCTATGCAGAGGCTGGGACTGCACTGCAGTGAAGCCTAGGAGACACAGAGCTGCTGGTCCTATACTTTCATCTCGTGTGTAGGAAAAACAAAATTCATTTCATGCTTTCTCCCAGCCACTGGAAACACTACAAAAAGAAAACACATGGTAACATGCAGAATCCGATCCTACTTTAAAATTCCTGTTTCCAGTTGTAACAAATTATATCAGTGTTTAAGGTCGGTGGCATTGTGTAAGACATCGTATTTTCTAGATTAATGCATTCAAAACAGATAATGTGATTACCAAGGAGGACACATACATTAAGTAGTAAGTAATATAATTAGTACAGCCAAATAAATATTGGAAATCAAGGGCAGGGAGGGAGGGAGGGAACTGATGGAAGCGTTCCTACATGTTTTCATTTCTGTTTTGTCTCCCAAACACTTGTTCTTTGGGAGCCTCTGTATGGACTCCCAGAATAGCATGTGTACCTTTCCTTCTTTATAGTGGGACATATTGTGCTCTTAGGAACTTCCTGATCTGCTCAGGCAGCTCAGGGACCAAATCTGGTCTGCTCTCAACTGGCTTGAAGCACAAGTGCAGCTAGTAAGCATTTGCTTGTATTTCTCTGGGTAAAACATGCAATTATAATTGTGGTGTGTATATGCATATGTTTATGTATGTATACGCATGCTTTACGTAATTGATGGGAAAACACCCTTGCCTTCACTTTGACTTTGCCTAAACATAGTTCTCAGACTTTCATTTGTAAGTAGCCATGCTTACAGGCATGAAGGTAACTAGGTTTTAGTTATATTCCTGAAATGCGCCTCTCCTAATATTTAGCACCAGTTCAGCAGCACTTTTCCACACTAAATAAAAAGAAGTCATGCTGTATAGCTCATTCCTCCAGCTGAAGTAATTTACCCAAATTTCAGTGTGCTTTCTCTGTCCCAGCTACAAAATGAAGCTTAACACTAAGCATAATTAATGAGTGATGCTGCAAAATGAGATTATGAATTGAATGAATGGAACAAACTGGTCCATACTGAGATTTAAGGTTTCCAAACTTTGTCTAAAGAATATGCTTTCAAAGGGCTCTTCATTGAATCACACTGAGTAAAAATGGGTTTGTATATTTATCATAAGCTTGTGCTTGCCTTGGACTGCACTAGGCAAGTTGTCTGAAGGTCTGTCTGTCAGACAGCTTAGGGAAGTTGCTGTCTGTCTCCTACTTCTTGTTTTCTCCTCTGCACCCTTTCCAAAGTCCCTAGACTTTCTCCTCCTTTATTATCAAATCATAATGAATTGAATTAGCTGACTAGTCCTAAAGTTTTAATTCAAAACTAAGTCTACTAGAATAACAAAGGTTTTAACAAAGAAGCTACATAGTAATTTTTCACTGTCTTTACAGTACGGAGAAGAGTGCAGGAGTAAAACATACCCTCCTTCAGGACCAACGTAAGTAATCTGCTTCGGCTTATCTAACAAATTGCAGGAAAACAGGAATTTGCAAGTCTCAGCAGGTTTTTTTGTAACTTGTTTCTGTTGCAGATCTAGAAAATGCTAGTTACAGGTGGGAAGCACCTATTTTGTTAAATGTTTTTTCAAAGCCTCATTTAAATTTGAACTCTGATACTTATCTTTCAGGTTCAAAGGGAATATACCCACATATGTCATAAATCTTGATTTACCTCCCAGCAGAAGATGGGATGACTTGATGCACGACAAAAAGACAGAGGTATGAAATGAAGAGCTTGCTTTGAATTTTAACAGGTAAAAAAGTAGCACGTGGCCTTTTATTTTGAAAAAAGGTTTGGAAGGGAATACCTGTGCTAAAATTCTCTGAAAGTGGTAATATTTCTAGTTCACTTTTTTAACACGATTGTAGACTAAAATAATTGCTTGAGTAAAACTTTCTTCTGTTCAGCACTTGAGCTGGCAGCATCAAGCGTAGAGGCACTGATGTTTGGGAGGTAGAGGAATAAAAAACGGTGCAGCATAAAGCAGGCTTTTGTTTTTCAAAGCTCTTTAGTCATGAAGTAATACAGAATGAAAGAGGAGGAGCGCACCAGAGAGACAGCCTCAGTAAACTGAAGTGAAGCCAAGGCAGCATCCCTGCTTCCCTCAAAACACTGCGTGAGATGATGAAACGGCAGGGTGGAAACTAACTTCCTGCTCTTTTCAGGGATGCTGGTTGTGGCACTGGGGTTTACACAGGATAAATAATTTTTAAATACTCAAGCCTATTTCAAAGTACTTTGAACAGCAGTACTTCTCCTAAAGGTTGCTGAAAATTCAGTTCAGTAATGCTTAATTTCTCAAAAAAGGGCAGGAATTTTTGCTGACTTTGACCTTTCAGCTCTGAAAGCCAGACAAATTCTACTTACACCGTAATATTTATTTTTAAAGTCTCATTTAAGTCAGCAGACATTGGAAGTTTCAGGTTGCACCTTAAATTCTGAAAGGTTTTATCTCTCATGTACGTTGGAGTTAGATCATATAGAGTGGAACTCTTACCTGTGGCCATTCACGTGTTGCAAATGGAAAGCCTGTATTTTTATAAGAAATTTATTGAGTTGTCTTGGCTTCAAGAATGTCAGTGCTTAAGCAAAGGGCTTTTAATTAACATTTTTAATGATAAAAGAGTGCAGAGTATTAAAATGTGATCAAAGAGCAGAAAATGAGGATGGCTTTTCCCTGTAATCTGTGTTCTCTGGTGGACGGACATGTTGGAGCTAATCTAGGAAGTTATTTGAATAAAGCTTGAAGAGTAACTTGTCAGTGGGAAGTTGGGGCTGTTTTTCTCACCAAGAACATCGCATTTAGCACTTTCTTTGAATACGTGGGGTTTTCAACAAAATATGTTTTTGAAAAGTATGTGAAGGAGTTCTGTTAGTATTCTAGCAGTTCTTATGCTCAAGATCTTCCATTCAATAGAAGCCCTTTTTCTTTTTAGCTGAAGACTGTGGTCCAGAATATTAAAGATATAGCAAACACCTTCTTCCCCAGTGGCAAAATTGTTGACATAGTGGATAACAAAATAGTAAGTATTTTCAGCTTAATTATTTATTTACTGTATGCTCGGACTACCAGAATTAGCATGCTACTAAGTTTGGCAATTAGGAACCTTAAACATGATGATTCCTCCACTTCCAGAACAAACATGCTGTTTTGAAGAGTTACTCTGAAATGTTGCCACCTTGGTGAAATTTTGCCTACTCTGAATTGCTCTGAAACCATCAAACCTAAAATTCATATGTCTCTTCCTCCTCAAATTTTTTCTAAGATCTTTTCAAGTTTGCAGTAGTCATACTAGACATAAATGCTACTGACTTAGTCACTGTAGCAAAACACTTCAGTGAAATTCTCTTTGCCGTGTTCAGCTGCTTTTAAACAGTAGAATAAAATCTGATCTTGAAAACTAATAAATTTCTGATCACAGGGGCAGCTTTGACCAGGCCTCATCTTGAAAAGTAATTTGCTTCTGATTACGATAGGCTTTGGCATAGACTCAGGACAGGAGAAAACAGTGTAGCACTAGAGACAGAATAAGGTCAAATCTGTCCCCCATCTTTATTTTCAGCAGCCTTAGGCCATGTTGGCCACTTCATTTGTATCCTGATGTGCCTGAGTGGGGTTGACATGAAGGTAGCATATCCAGGTAGTCATACCAATGTGTGGAAGTTAGGGATTCCCTTGAACACTGACGTCAAACTCGGTTCCAGTTAAGCTCTTAACATACAAGAGTCCTACTTCACTCTGTTCTGTCTCTTCCTGCTAAATTAAGATACTGTGCTAATCTCTATTGCTCACATGTCAATATTTTGATAAGGAATAGTTTTTTTCCTTTGCCTAAGTATGTACTTTTCTTCCAAGTACTCTACAAACATCCTCAAGTTTTACAGGCTGCAGAGGAATTAAATACTCGATAGTTGTGAGAAGGATGTGCCTACTGGGGCGAGGTTTGTTTTAAGTAACAAAATAGCGGTAATTTTCGCAAACAATGTACAAAACTTTTCCTTTCAGGCTCATCTGACAGCCACGCTTCCTTATCCTTTCAATGAAGAACTCCAAGGGATTGCAAATACATCTGGGATTCCTTTGGGTAATAGTTTCCAACACTTTATTAATGTAGTGGAAAACTAGGAATCCAGGCTCATTTAAAATTAGTATGTGTACCAATCTGCAGTATAGTTGTAGTCATCTATGACTTTCACAAATAAATTATTTATTAATTAGAGCAATAAATTGCTTCTCACACTAAAAGAAAACAGTATTTTCGAGGAGAATGGCAATAAATCACATAAGCCTTTCATCAGGGAGCTCCTGAGTTTTGGGAACCTGAGTGAGTCTCAGCTCCTGTGCACCAAAATTTGAGGGAATCCTTGATGCTCGTTGGTTTCCTATTCAGCTGTGTGTCTACTGTTGATGTACCAAGAAGGCAAAGCTCAGTTTCATGCTGTGTGCTGTGCTTTCTTTCCTGTGTGATCCTTGCCACATCCTCCTGCCTTCCTTCCACACCTCCTGCAAAAGAATGCAATTCCAGGTGAGAAGTAGACACTGAATTCTTCCAGAATTGAGCCAGAGGAGTTCCATAGACCTGCTTCCACTGCTTCCCTCATACAGAACAGTACACCTGGTACTAGTCAGCAGCTCTTATGTGGGAATAGTGATACATAAAAGCAGCTTTCTTCTTTAAAGTGAATTTTATGGTTTGTTTTGAAGTTTCCAGAAGAAGAAGTAACAATGACTGTCAGCTTTCTGTATGGTAAGGTAGAAGGCCAAGGGCTTCTGACTCTTCTGTTTGCCTTTCAGGAAGGTCTTGATTTTGCTGAACCAGTTATTTCAAAGATAAAATGAGATTTAAGCAGAAATCCTTAAGAGAAATATTATAGAATGCTGAACTTTGCAGTATGCTTTTTTCTAACATTTTTTTTCTGTTCATGGCAAAACTTTCAAACTATTGAATTTTGTTTCTTTTTGTTCTAGGAGAAATTGTTATTTTTAACATCTTTTATGAAATTTTTACTGTATGTACCTCGATAGTGGCGGAAGATAAAACAGGTAATGCAAAGCAGAATACTGTTAACAGTTTTCTCTTATGTAGGAGAGAGTCAGCCTCAGTTATACATAGTCCTCGACTGCAGACAAGAAGGTCTAGTAGAAGAGACTAAAAGCAGTGATAATTAAAGGTATTCCTTGAGAAAGGAATAAGAGATCACAAGTGTCTTAAGTTAAAAAAAGGGAAAAAATACTTTCAAGATGGTTTGGTTTCAGTTTTGTTGGATGTTTTTTGTGGTTGGGGTTTTTTTAATATATTTTTTATTGGTGGCATTTGTTTTTCTAGGGGAAAGAAACACCAGCCAGGCACCTGATACTTTCTCAGTGCCATGAGGGATTCTAGTGCAAACATTTTTGCATCTAGTTGCTAGCTATCACATATGTATGGTGCTAGAGAAAATGGATAGTATGTTTTAAGAGACTCTTTTATTCTCTTATTCAGTTCTGCAGCCCTTATCTGCACCTCTTCCAGCTTAGGAAATTTCTGAGTGATTCCCAGTAGGCTTACAAATGCCTCACTTTTAGAAGAAGCTCAAGGTATTACCATTGCATTAAGATAATATGGAAAGCATCTGAGGCTGAGATGGACAGCAGTTAACAATATTCCATGATTTCAGTTATGGCAAAACACTTCTCTGATCCAAAAAAACCCACCATTTTTCTGTGCTTATGAAAAGAGCAGCTGGAGAGTGGTATTTTCTCTGCTTAATTTCCTGGGTTATTTTTCCTCCTTGCTCATATTCTGGTGTTCTAAGCTGAAATTTATGTGTCTCTCTTTAGGAAATGTAATTTATTTATTTATTTATTATGCAGGGAAGCTGTACCATGCCAGAAACTTGGATTTTGGACTCTTTCTGGGGTGAGTACCTAAACTTCTGCTTTGCTTTTTTTTTTTTTTAACCCAAAGAAAAAGCTATCTGAACTTGAGATTTCTGCATGTATTCCTTGAGTCTAAATGATGAATTGGATGTTGCTAAGACTGTGACAAGTAATTCTGCATTGCATGTTGTGGAAAAAAGCTAAAATGAATGAATGGGTTGTTCTGTTGATCTTATGTCAAACTGCTCCGGTCTTGTTGGGAATGACTTTATAAATCAGTTGTTTTCAGAGTTACATACTGTTTTCTCAGCTCCAGTTAAAACCTGTCTTGAACCAAAGAATGGTCCATGTAACCTTGTCTCTGAGGCTCAGTATATCTTGGTTTTTACGTGCTGAGACAGAAGCATCAGTTGTAGTGTATGCAGTGAAATTGGATTGGATTTGGGCTTCTGTGGTTGGGGTTTTTTTCCAAATTATTCCCCTAGGTACAGTACTGTGCTCTACTGGCACTTCCCATCATTCATCATTTCTACTCAGAAGCCAGCGATCAGTATTCCAGTGCTCTAACATTATCATTCATTTGCATACAAACTCTGTCATTTGTTGCCCAGTACTGGGTTTTCTTTTAGTTTTCATTTCATACCTCATGATGTAGTTCAGTATTTACTTTTATTATCCCAGTATATTTTGTAACATCACTCATCCAGATTACTGTCAACGCCCAGATGGAATTTAAATGTCCATCTTCATTAAAAGTCTTACCTGCCTATCAAAAACTCAAATGCTGTCAATTGTGACTCCACCTGTCCCTTGCTTTGGCTTGTGTTGAACTTCTCCCACTTGTCAGAAGTACTGGGAACGTGCTCCTTGAAAACTCAGGCAGTTTTTCAAAGCTGTTTGCAGAACCTGGATTGTTTCCAAAGAATGTAACGGTCTGCTAAGTGTTCTTAGCACTCTCTTGCCTACAGACTGTTCCTACAAACTCGAATTGGGACTTCCCTTTGTGTAGATCCAGTAGTGGTTTTGTTTTCTCCATTTGAAAAGTAAGAATTTGAGGGAACTGGCTTATTCTGCTACAGAACAAGCTACACAGGCTTTCAGGATTGTGGTGGTTTGGGTGGATTCAGGCCAAACACAGCCTGCTCTCTCCCCCTCCCCGCCCTGTTGCCCAGGGAGTAGGGGAGAGAATTGGAAAGAAAAGAGCAAGGAAACTCAGGGATTGAGATAAAAACTATTTACTAATTAAAATAAAATTATAATGATAACAACAGTGATACACAGTATATAAAGATACACAGATATATAAATGAGTGATACACAGTACAGCTGCTCCCCACCTGCCAACCAGTGCCCAGCCTGTCCCCAGCCAGCGATACCAGAGCCCAGACAGTCCTGAAACCCAAACCCCAGAAGAGCGAGAGCCCGAGTGATCCCCGAGAGAATACCCCCGATTTCCAGTCAGCCCTGGTTAATATACTGACGTGACAGGATATGATCTGGAATATTTCATTGGCACATCCAAATGCCAGTTTTGGGCTTTGCTATTCACTCCATTTCTCCCAGTCCTGGTGCAGCTCTGAAGCAGCCAAACACAGTGGCCTTGAGCTCCAGCAAGCAACTGATAACATCAGTACTTTTATCAACATTCCTCTCATACCAAGTTCTACACCGAAACTAAAGCACAGCTATTCTAACTACTAAGAGCAAAATTAACTCTATCCTAGCAAAACCAGGACAAGGGTACAGCAGGTTTGGTGTCACAGGCAGTACCCGTAGTGGCCTCCCAGGAACAGAGCAAAGATACGTCCATTCAAAACAAGCCGGCTGTAGCTGTCGTGCTGTTTAGTACCGAGTAGTGTATATCCTCTTGGTTCAAACACATCTTTTCACTGACTGCCTGTGCGTTCCAACTTCCTCGTTGTCCCTTGCTTATGCTGCTCAGGTAACTACTGAGCAGTGGTGTGGGCTGACATGAGTAAGATCAGAGGACAGGCATCACACACAGGAAATCTGCATGTTGTGAAGGGAAGTTTTAAAAGCTACTAGGAGAGAGAAGTTTCAAATGCTGTACTGTCTTCTGCAGGTGGGATGTTAAAAATAATTCCTGGACTATAACTCGGGAACTGAAGCCTTTGGTTGTCAACTTGGACTTCCGGAGAAACAACAAAACAGTATTCAGATCTACAAATTTTGCAGGATACATAGGCATGGTGTCTGGAGTCAAACCAGTAAGTATGGAGAGGAGGGCTTGTCAATTTGTTGATAATACTTGAGACTTTCCTTTCAGATGTAAATTTTCTTGCTTTCATCCTCTTCCTTGGGATGTTTTTTTAATAAATGATCTCTTAATTATTTTGGTACACAGTATAGCTCTTTGAAGAAAGGTGAAAGAAAACAATACTGCACTCTTCCTTGTAAAAGGAGATTGCCTAAATGAAATATTTATTTTTGGACAACTTTTAAAAACAATGTTGATTTCTGGATAGGAACAGGAGGGAATACAGAGTGCTTAAGTGGTTGAAGTTTCTTGCTAGCACATGGATTCTGCTGTGATCCCAGAGGTGAACCAGCATGCTTTTGCTATTTAAATTATTTCTCCAGTCTTGGAAAAGGAGTCCTGCATTCCAAGATTTTTTAATTATTTTTTTTATTTTTAATAGGCCTGAAATGTGAGTTTTATCTACATCTTACAAACTAGCAGTAGAGACCTATACCAGCATCTCCAGCTTACCACAACTCCTTTTCTATCTGCTCTGCATTTATGCTCTATTATAGGTGGCCTTTTTCATAATATCCTTTTTTTTTTTTGTCTTGGGAAGAGAATAATAAATTGAGAAGAGTTGATTCTGAAAATGATCCAGTGTAGCTGAATTCCACTTTCCTCTGAAAGAAACACTAGTTGGAGAAGACTGGGATTTGAGCTTGAATTGCATGTTGCAAGTAGCACGGATTGCATTGTGTACAGCTGTGTGCCCGTGTGAACAGCAAGAATATATCAGGGTGTACTTAGCACTGGGACTTAAAATCTGCCTTCAAACTAGAATAGCATTCAGAGGTCTGAGGAGAAGATTACATTACATCAGGGGAAGAAAAGCTGGTAATTCAGTGATACAACAAGGAGCAAGAGAAGAATGGCCACAGGCTTGACTTGCTTAGCATAAAATCATGGTTTGGTGGATTGCTCTGCCAGGTCAGAAGACTATGAATTATCATTTCTACTTACTCAGGCGATGATGAATTAGGTTATTGTCTGCATGGGCTTGATCTTGCAGCCCATTACTCAAAGGGGAAGAGTCTAACAAACAGGAAGCTCAATTGGCATGTAAATTTTTATTACTGGTATAAATGTGCTGGTGATGGATGAAGGTTGATTTGTTTAATGCTTTCTAGGACTTGTTCACTTTGACAATGAATGAGCGTTTCAGTCTTGATGGTGGTTATATTGGTGAGTAATGCTCATTTCTTTCATTAATTCTCTACAAGTTTTCCAGACCTTGGGCACACCAGTCACCTTAATAAACAGGCACACAAATGGTGAAAAGATTCCAGATGAGTAAGATAAACCACAGTTCATTTTAAAGGCTGTAAAAGTTAGAATAGCACGAGTGAACCTTCTGAAAACAAATTGTTGTAACCTGTGATATTTTGCAGGAATCTTTGAATGGTTTCTTGGTAGAAGAGATGGGATGTGGATGGGCTTTCTTACAAGAACAGTATTAGAGAATGCTACAAGGTATTCACCCCCCCACCCCCCAAATATTCTGCTGCTTTAATCTGCTTTGCTTCCAACTGGCACGAATACTGTAGATGTATGATTACTGTCTAATGATACAGATATTATTTTTTCTAATGAATTTATTGGTATCTGAATGCATAACAGCATTCTGCATCAAAACACATCCAACAGGTAGTAGTATATGGTAGGAAGTAAATAGAAACAAAACTTGCATACAGTAAATGAATTAGGTGGAATATGACACAGCATATCATCATTTTATTCCTGTTTGAAATGTAGAAAAAGTGCAAAGAGCACCTCTCAACAACCATACTTTAAATACAGAGTGAGTGGAGGAACTCTGCTTAAATGTGTTCCTTCATTGCGATACAATCCCTTCATACGTGCATGGAAGGGGAAGGTGTTAACTGCCTAAACTTCTCCTGGGTCTGTGAAACTCCTTTTTCAGCACTTGAGCCATTTATAGCATTTAATAGTACAACATCACTTTGTTACCTGCAGTTACCAGGATGCAAAAGACAAACTGGCAAAAACAAGACTGCTGGCTCCAGCTTACTTTATACTGGGTGGAAAAAATTCTGGAGAAGGATGTGTAATAACTCGTTCCAGGACAGCTGCTCTGGATATCTGGGAGTGAGTATCCTTGACCTGGCACCTGACTCAGCCTTCCAGAAGAGGACAGGTTCCGCAAATAATTGTGTCCTGTGTTTCCTGTGACTTCTGTTGTGCAACTCAGTTCTTTAGCCTGATTGAAAAATACCGCAGCAAGGCTGAAAAAAAAAGTCTGGCTGTATATAGTATAGACTGTATATGTACTTGCTACATAGTCAGACAAGCGAAACACAAACATCTACCTCTTTTCCAGCCTCGACATCAAGAAAGGCACGTGGTACGTGCTAGAAACAAACTATGATCGCTGGAAGCCTCCACTAATCTTGGATAATCGTAGAGCACCTGCAATGAAGTGCCTGAATCAGACAATGCAAGAGGTAAACATCCTCCAAATACCTCATCTTGCTGTTTTTGAAGCTCCCAAGTTACAGTGCTGGTCTGACACTGCCAGGAGCATTCAGGGCATTTGCAAGCACAACTGGAATGACCGAAGTGGCTAACAGTTTTGTGATGATTTTGTCTCTGCTTATGGGTAATAAAGTAGGAGGTGGCTCTTTACACAAATGTTTTTTAGTTTTAGGCTTTCTTTTCATCTAGGTAGGTTTCCTGCAAGCATTTGCTGTGGCTGCGTATGCAGGAGGATAAACTTGAGAGAGATTTTCATTGTTTCCTGAGCTGTTTTATCACCAGTAGGATCCAAACACACACTGTCAGGCAGCAAGCACTGACACTCAAGTGTCCCATTCTGTACTGAGATCTGGTCTGCTCAGGTTTTTGCATCTCATATTCTTCTGATCTCAAGATGTATGAGTTTCATATACTCTTAAAGCTTTATCTTACTATCTAATTGAACAGTAAAAAAGTTACAGTTCGTTGCATTTACACTAACAGGTTAATGTCCACTAATATCAATGTATTATTTTATTTCAGAACATCTCCTTACCAACAATTTATGATGTTCTCTCCACAAAGCCTGTCCTCAATAAGGTAATGCTTCTATTTTTGCAGAAAGTTTAGAGTGGGGGGCAGATCACTAACTACTGTATATCTAAGGAGGAGGTCACAATTGAACATTCAGGGTAAAACTCCAAGTAGCCTGAGCCCTTTCCTCATAGCTGGCTCTGGTTTGAGGCAGCATTTGCACTACAGGCAAATGGGCCCCACAGTTCAAGAAGGACAGGGAACTGCTTGAGAGAGTCCAGCGCAGAGCCACGAAGATGATTAAGGGAGTGGAGCATCTCCCTTATAGGAAAGGTTGAGGGAGCTGGGTCTCTTCAGCTTGGAGAAGAGTAGACTGAGGGGAGACCTAATTAATGTTTATAAATATGTTAAGGGCGAATGTCATGAGGATGGAGCCAGGCTCTTCTCAGTGATGCCCAGCGATAGGACAAGGGGCAATGGGTGTGAGCTGGAACACAGGAGGTTCCGCTTAAACTTGAGAAAAAACTACTTTACAGTGAGGGTGACAGAGCACTGGAACAGGCTGCCCAGGGAGGTTATGGAGTCTCCTTCTCTGGAGACATTCAAGACCCACCTGGATGCCTTCCTGTGTAATTTTGTTTAGGTTCCTGCTTTGGCAGAGGGATTGGACTAGATGATCTTTTGAGGTCCCTTCCAATCCCTAATATTCTGTGATCTCAGCGACCCTTCTAACCTGAATTTACCTGTGATATATGCCTTTATAAGTAGCATGAAACAGGTTAGTTTACCTCATGGTTTAGGTGTAGTACGGGCACATTCTTCTTGCAGCAGAAGATGTTGTAGTCTGAACTTGAGGTTTTGGTGTTTAGAGGAAAAAAAAAAGACTAAAGGGGTGAGAGGAGTTTTTGAATGATAAAGTTTAGTTACTGTATTCAGTGGAGGCAGCACTCGTGGCTGAGGCCACAAGCTCTTCATGCTTGTATGTTTTTGACTAAATAAGATAAATGTTCATTTTAGTTGAACTGTTCAGCTGGTACCAGAGACAGTTTTTCACAAATTGCTGTAATGAGGCTTTCTCTTTTCTTTTCTTTTTTTTTTTTCCCCTTTTTCTTCTTCCTCCCACCTCTCTGTTAGCTGACTGTGTGCACAACGCTGATGGAGGTGGATAATGGTCATACAGAGACGTACCTGCGGGAATGCCCAGATCCCTGTAGTCCTTGGTAGTCCTGTACCATGTTGGAAGCTGCTTGTCTGAATTGGACATCCTCCAAGAAAAAATACTTCTGGAAAAAATTTTTCAGCCTAACTCCTTTCTTTAGAAATCTAATGGCTATATAGAAATGTCAATGAGCTTCTAACAACGGAGGATCCTGTCTCACACTGGACTTTCTTGCTTTCTGATCAGCAGTTCTGCTGACGAGAAATGTATACTAATGTATGTCTGGTTTGATTTCAGCCACTTCTGCCACATGATTTTCAGCAGTTAGCTCTAGATCTCTTCAGTCTTGACAGTATTCTTGGTTTGAATTGTTGTTGGGGTTTGGGTTTGTTATTTTTTGTTATTTGGTTGGGGTTTTTTTTAGATTAAAATACTTCTGAAGCACACATGAGTTAAAATGGCACCTACCAAGCATGAAAAAGAACTGGGTGTAAGACCACCTGGGACAGTACCATTCTGTTATTCTTTTCTAAGCACTTAAGATGAATTGCTAGTGTTCTGGTCCAATATGAGGATATGTCTAAGATGCTCTGTTATAAAATAACCTACCAAGTGTCATATCTAATCCCAGAAACAAAGTCTTGGGGAAGTATCTAAAATGAGATCTGAGCCAAAAAATGTCTGTTCATTGATGTATAGATGTTTTGCTGAAGCTGTCTTGTCCTGTTAATGGATTTTTTTTAATACAGATTTTTCTGTTATCTCAAAAAAATTAAATACTAATACAATAAATATTCTTAAGAACTACCTATTTTGACCAAAGTACACATGCCTTGATTTCATACCTCAGTGGAAGTCGCCATGCATGGTAACATACCACACAGCAGAAAGGGAAAGGGCGTTCACTTCCAGCTAGACTGATTTTAACAGTGTCCAAAAATTATTTCTTTCTTAAACTGACAGTTGAAACTATTGCTGCAATGGGAAGTAGCCAACTACTAATAGTGATTGGGTTGTCTGGGGGGATTTTGGTTGGTTGGTTGGTTTTTGGAAAGTTGGCAATGGGGGCAGGGGGGCAACTAAGTCAGACTACAACACTGGCCAGAATTCAGATTAAGAAAGTAAAGGTCTGTCCTGGTTTTTGCTAGGATAGGGTTAAGTTAAACTAACACAAACTCCTTTAGAAATAGAGAGAAGTACAGGCACCCTGATATCCTAGGAAACAAATAATGTAGAATAGTTTTATCTGTGTCACTTGCTGCGTTGCTGGGACTAGCTTCCAGTGCCAACTCTTGTGTTCTATAACATGCAAAGAGAAGACAGTGGAGAGTAAGCTTAGGAGCTGGTACGTATGGTGGGTCATTTGCAATCTTTTCTTAACCACCCTAGGAAAGAGGTGCTACTCATATTCCCATTGAGCCATGAATGTAAAGTCATCACTGGTGTAAGGGATGCGTTTGCTGTCCCTTTGGTGTCTGCAGAGACAGTATTGCCATAAGGCATTCTAACTAAAACCTGCAAGTTCATGGCATCCAGTTGCAGTGTGATTCTTGACAGCCAGGCCATGTAGAACAGTATTGGTGTAGTGAAGAAGTTTGGAACATACTATGTTGCTCTGTTCCAAACAAATAGTCAAGGCTACTACAAGATTTTTTTAATAATTGCAAATTTAACTCTAAGAAGTCTACAGAAGGAAAAACAAGTTACTGCCCATGAAACTGAGATGCAAAGTTAACTTTCATCCAAGTATGAGTGGCTAAGTTTTGTTTAGCATTACTTTCTTTGCTAAAAGAAATATTAAAAGATAACCTTTAATCATCCCTTGTTACAGTAACTAGGTTACCAGCTTACAGCAAACTCTGCTCTTATTAGAGGCTCTCCCTCCATCAGCACTGGAAGTAGGGACAAAAGGAATGCTATTTGCCAAATAACTTTAGCAGCTGATAAAGAAACTTGGCATCTGTTTGAAGAAAATTATATTCTAGGCCTTAGAACAATGCTTGTAGTAGCACAGCGAGGAGCAGTTCAATGGGATGTAAAGCACTGACACAGTGAGAGCACGCAGAGATCAGGATCCCACTATTTAAACTGGCATTAAAAAGGGGGCTAGTCTAGTTGTACATGATTTTGGTTTTTTTTTAACCTGATGTATGCAAGCAGAAGCAGCTCAGCATGACTGTACTGCCAGAGTCCGTTTTTAGTCTCAGTTGTGAATATTGAACCTATGTAAAGCAAAATCAACATGGCACTATGATTTAGATTAGGGGAACATGCCTGTATAGTGTGACGTGCAGCTTCTGGGACATTTGACTCATGTAAAATGGTTAAACCAAGTGAAATGTTAGTCTGTACCATGAAGGGCACATCATATACTGCTGAGTTTGCACCATAATCTGACACGAGGTTGTTTAGATTTGTTTGGAATTAGTTGCATAACAGCCATAATCAAATTACTTTGTCATTTAAAAATAAGTAGTAACTTTACTTGCTTAATTAGTCCTGTCCCACTTTACCATAGTGGAGCACGGCAGTGTAGACTACTTACAGTCATTAACTAATAAGCTTTGGTGTGTCCCTTGTGCATGATAATCCCCGTTTCCACACTGGAAATTGCTTTACAATTGCAAAAGCACAGCTAGATCCCATGGATGGCTGGCCAGAGCCTGAATGCCTTTGCCTGCTATTGACCAAAATAAACAAAGATATTTAAAAACAAAAACCCCACCAACTGTCTTCCAGTGTCTGCCTTAATACAGAAAAAGTTATTAATTGCTTATGGATTCAACCTTCATGTGTCTACCCTGAAAGCACTTCTGAAGCTTTACTCTCAAGCCCAACAAAAAGTTTAATTTGCTCTTGTTAGACACATCTATTTTTAACATAAATTTACTGCCTCCCCCCTGCTTTTGCTGCCCTAGGCACAGTAATGGAAGCTAAGATCATTTTGCTGAAGAAATGCATACAACTATTGGGAATTTAAATTGATTTTAGCTTCCTTAAAAAAAAATTAAAATAAACAGAAACACACAAAGAAAGAAAATGAGTATGTTTCTTCATACCAATTTGCTGTACACATTGTTGAGGTACCTCAAGTACTGAGAGGGCGGTCTGATTTATTTTTTTTTTCCAGGTTTGTTTTTTTCCCCAGGCCAGTAAGCAATCATATATAGTTTCTCTTTTAAGTTTAAATAAGAGATTTACACAGCTTTACTTGTTCTGTTGTGAAAAATCATCAAATGTTTGAAAAAAAAAATTGTAAGCAACAAGAAAAACATACTTTTTATTATTACCGCATAGTCTGGTCCCGTGAAGAACAGCCTCAGTATTTTAGCCTCTAGCAGATTTTTACTGTTAATGTAAATACAAAGAGTTAGTCCAGTTTATTCTGAACTTGATTAAATAAGGCGTTACAGGAAAGACAAAGCATTTGTTTGGGCGCTGGCATTTAAAGGAAAAGTATGTCAGTTTGACAAGAAAATTTTAACACCTCTACAATTTAAGAAACTCATGTGGTGAAGCCCCACACCATTTCAGAGGAAGGAAGAATGGCATCTCCCATGTCAAAAAGCAAAATGTTGGCAGCTAGTGAGGAGAGGAGAATCTGAAAAAGGAATTCGATTCTATCAAAATCAAACAGTAGTTTTGGGACACACATGCAAGTAAGTTTGCATTAGAGCCAGTTTCAAGTTAAGGTTTTGCTTAGAAGCAAAACTCCAGAGCAGCACCCGCAGATGTCCTGGGAAGTATCTGCCAGGAAAGCAGCAAGAGTAAATAGAAGACTTGAGCTGGAGTGAGCAGGCAAGATGGACTGTGGACAAACAGTTGAGAGCTTAAGGCAGGCACTTCAACTAACAAAATACTCCTCCCTCCTCCACAAACACCTGTCCCACCTTCACATAGCCAGCTCTTTGGGCTACGGGTGGAAGGAGAAAGAAGGAAATACAAACAAAAAGCTCAAAAGCTTGGATTTCACCTTAGTGGCAATGGCAGGCAAGTGACTGGCTTATGCCATGAATTGTCAGCTGGACACTCTCTTCCTCTTTTGACAAACCAGAAGTGTTGGTGAGAAAGGTTCACCCAAGCTCTCTGAGCAGAAAAAACTCTCATCCTTTGCACCAGAAGAACAAGGTGAGCTAGAAAGAATAATGCTCAGTCAAAGCAGTGGCAGAAACCACAATTTGCCTTGGGAAGAAATCTCCAGATATTTATGCGTTTTACAAGAGGCTACCTTTGACTGTTAAAAGAGTCTGGAAACACAACATACCAGTTGGCCAAACACTGTAATCAAGAAGCAAGCAGACCATGCAGTTATTCCCTCTTAAGTCTGCCCACCAGTTTTTCAGAGCATCGTAATTTGCAGTATCAAAGATTTTAAAGGTCCTTTGTAGCTCAGTCTGCTCCCACGCTCTGTTAGAGGAGAGGACAGTAATTACAAAGGAGTTAGTCTGTTTACATGCTGAGAAGCACTGTACTCAGGACATTTTCTGATCTGCAGTGAATCAGCTCTGAATTGTATTCATGGTATATGGGACAACCTCTCAGTCTAATTTGTTTTGCAGAGTTTGTTCTCTGAGCTCCAGGGTTATACATGAGCAATAGAAGAATCCCAGTAGTGAGGCTGCCTCCGTTGGGGATTTAAGGTAACTCCAGTCATAAGCCCTGCTTAAGGTTTTCCACTATTAGTTTTGTCTTTCTTTTAAACCTGCTATGCTTTCTGTATTAGGCAGATACCCAATGTAGAAAAAAATTAATCCCTAGACTTTTCCCTCTTTATATTTCAGTGAAAATGGTTCATCTCATTACGAAAGATAAGCAAAATTTTTGTTTGTTTGTTTATAGTCAGAAAATAGACCACAAGCATTGCGTTGTTGCAAAGGGCTGAAGTGCCATCTTGTTTTTGAAGCAGAGCTTTAATTCAGGTGCCTGGAGATGTTCGTATTAGACTTAGCCTTTTCTCAGGCAACACCCACCACCTGAATGACGCCAGTATTTAAATCTTTGAGTAGTTACATATAATGTCCATGAACTTAGTTCCCAAAATGCTACATCTGTAGTCATGCAAGAGGTGTACATCCACCATCCCCTGAGAGCTGGAAACAGTTCTCTTAAGATAGCCACATCCAGCTGCAGAAGGTGTGCCTTCTGCATGAACCAGGTGGGAGAAAGAAGTAGAAGCAACTGGATGGAGAGAAGAAAATAGGAAAAAAAAAAAAAAAAAGATAGGAGTAGGAGCCAGAGTGTCAGGAGAAGAAAGAGAAGTAGAACAAAACAGAAAGACAGCTGAGAGTGGCAGGCTATGAAGATCTAGCAACTGAAGTTTTCTCCTCTGCTGACCCCGTTACTCCCTAAACTAAGCATTCCTTTTCCGTCATCTGAAACCCCAACCAAAATGTGCCTCCCCACCCACAGCAGCCTGTGTGGTTAGTAACTGCTGTTACCACAATTTTTCAAATTCTACTGAGAGACAGTAGATCTAAACTGATCCTCTAAGAAGAGTATTTAAATTAAAAATACATATTATCCCAAGCAACCATTCTTTAGATTTAAAAGCAAGATAATTTACAATAAAAGTATACTAAAGGCTGTGAAGTGTCCAGAAGCCAAGCAGCATAGCAGCCCCTCATTTCCTCTTCCTTTTTGGGTGGGATACCGTCTCTTTGTATGATCCCAAAATTCCTTTTACAGAGATCCCTTGTTTCATTCACTGCACAGGACTGCACAGGCTGCATTCTTATGATGAATGAGGATGGCATAATAAAGGAGAAAGGCTTCTGCTTTGTTCCAGCTTTCAAGACAGTAAATAAGGTAACACCTTGCAAGAGAAAGGATGGTGTTACAGACCAGACAGGTCTGAGGACCTGCTGGGACAACTGAATTCACTCCCCATTTCTGCCAGGTGCTGCACAGGCAACCCAGTAGGTTGTGTTGTTTGGCCAGTACCCAGTTGGTGATACTGGTGGTTGTATTTTGGAAGTTCTGATCACAATGGCAATCAAGACAGAGGGAGCTATGCTGCACTCACACAGAGGACTGCAAAATCTATGCTGTTTTCTTACATCTCAGTTCAGGCAATCTTGGTTTCAAATTCAAATTCCATACCTCAGAGCTCCGTATGTAACACAGGCACAATATCCTGTATCTTTCTAGCTATTGGTAAGATTACAACATAAACTAATCCGAAAAGAGGTCTAAAGCCCTCAGACAAAGCTGATGTAGTTCAATACCAGCATGCCTTCAGGCACCGTGGAATTAAGTAATACAGGGAGAGCACCACAGAAAAACTGATAAGAAAATGAATCATCTCGATGCAAGGTTTGGATGGTTCGCAAAATAAGCAGGGCTCAGGGCCACACACTGATTACTGAGCATTAACACCCCACGTGTTGGCTGAGGCAGAGACCTTGTGAAAGGGCCATTGTGGGGAAAAGGAGGAGAGATGTGATGGTGCAATTGAGAGTCTTGCACGTACAGGACAGCAGGTTACATACAGACATTTGCTATCACCCTGGTGTTTTCTTGTTTTGCAGCTAGACAGATAGAGATTTTATTTTTTAAACGGAGGGTTGGGTATCAGTTGGTGAGGAAAATATAGGACACAGCAGAACATAGCTTCCATGTGCCTGTCCACAGAAAGGCAGAAGAGCCGCTGTCGGCCCTGAAGAGGATAAAAATGCAACCTACAACAGCTCCCATTTACCCAAGGCGCACCTCACAACCTCCCACCAGGTCATCTACACCAACCTCTGCTCTGCCAACAAGTAGAACATACTGCATTTGCTCTGCGGGGATCTTGATTATAACTTTGCCCCAAAAAGCAGTGACCCACTAATTTTCTCCTTCAAACTCTGATCAGACTCTCCCACCTGAGACTGCTCAGTTGATTGATTATCTGCCTCCTCTCGTTAAGTAGCCTGCAAGCGCAGTGCATGCCCACACCATTCAAGATACACATCCCAGCCACCCAAATGGGTTTGAAACGAAGCCAGGCGACTTTGCCTATCCCCATCTCAAGCTCCTGTTTTGAATAGTGTCTCTATTACACAACATCACAACAACATACCAGCATGAATCCCGCTTCCCACAGCCCTCGGTGCCATAGCTACCTGCAGTCAGAAATACCTGCTCAAACCACACTTCCTTTTTTTCACCCCCC
>NW_010327960.1:22858-32422 GCF_000700745.2 Antrostomus carolinensis
GCTTGTGATTTTTGCTCCTGCTCTGAGCGAGCAGGACAAAGGCAACGGAGCATAAGCCCTCACAGAACTGCCTCCCAGCCACCAAACAGGCAGACACCTGGCTGAGCAGTAGCTTTGCTACATGGAGATGTAGCTCTGCTTCGTGGAGGTTAACTGTCCTTGCTGAACAACCCCAGGGTAGTCTGCCGCGGCTTGCACGGGTGCTTGTGATTTCCTGTTTCCAAAAGCAGTGTAACCAGCCAGACCTTCACTCTCCTTAATTTAGAAAGCTGTTTCATGTTTTCTTGTGGTCTGGTTCCACACCTCCACACACCGGCTGAGGGCTGTCACACAAATAACCGGCTGAGGTTACACGACACTTTCCCTAGTCAAAACCCTTGGCAAGAAACCCACGGGTATTATTCATTGTAAACATTTCCCACAGACTAAATCCAACAGGCACCAACAAGTAGTCTTGCTTCTTTCTATTTTCTAGTGTAACACAACAACAAAGGACCATACTCAAGAACTACTACATGGAATGAGGTATATATATCTGCTTAATTTTACCTGTGTGAACATTTTAAATTTGCAGTTGAAGGTTTATGCTAATTAGACTTCTCAGTTGCGGGTATCATCTGCTAAATAGTTTTCTTATTTAATGGAACAAAAAAAGAGTAGCAGGGTTTTTCCCAGCATAAGGCACGAAACTGATCCCAGCTACTATAAACCATAAGCAAGAGTAGAGCTAAACTCAGGGATTTTTTTTTTTTAGTCACCTGTTCCTACAGTTTCTAAACTGCAGTCTCAAACCTTTGAAGTATTTTGATTCTTGCTACAGCTGCTAAAATATGAGGTTTCTTTTTTGGTATTGAATATTTCTCAGAAGCACTACCTTCTGTAGTGACATTTACAGATGCCAATTCCACAGCCTGTGCTATACAGACAAGCTCCTGCACCTGTGGGGATCTCCATGGAGCCATGTGCCAGGTAAGTTGGAGAGTCAGAGTTCCAGCAACATACAGCAGCAACAAAACACAAAAGCACAATACATGCTGCAACACGTACCAAGAAGACCTAAGTCACATCACTGCAAAACACCAGCCTCCACTCTGCATGCATTAAAAAAACACCTGAAAGACACATGGATTTGAGATGGAATATGATGATTGCAGTCCTAATAGAATTCAGCATTTTAACCCTGGCTTGTACAGCGTCTAGCAGCCTGATTTCAATACTGTTTTTAAACACAGATGTCTAACCAATAAAAAGAAATAATAGAATCCATAACTTTTTCTTCTGGAGCAATACAGTGAAAAATTGCTTTTTGTTTCCTTTTGCAACAAGAAAAAAGAGCTAATTATTATGTTACTTTTACTCTGTTAAAGTCACGCTAATGAAAACACTAATCAAAGATTATAGTCACATTTTCAGTCCTTGCCTGTTGTAGGTGGATTTTGTTGAGCAATAAATTTTATAACTTTATTGTGATGCAATGTGTATGAGGCTGAATTCATTCAGTTGCTAATGAAATGTGATTTGAGGACTCTCTTGCTTCAGCTGGGGAATAATTAGGGCTTATCTCAAATAGGTCTAGGAAAAGGCTGGCAAATACTTAAGCTTGTTTTGCAGTTCCTTTGAGCTCTTGGGAAAGGAGCGATTCTTCTACAATATCAGCCTGAGGTTTTTCTGCCTATACAACACAGGTAATAATAAGGTTTTTAACTTGCTTGCAAATGATAAGGTTAAAAGTCTGACAAAAGACTATTTTAATAAATCATTCTGGTTTGGTATCTTTTAAAGCATGAGATAGGTAGTTTGCCTTCTCAGGCAGCTTAAGTAAAATGTTAATTAAGCACCTGGCTTCAGAGAAACCTTGCAGAACTTGCTCTATATAATGCCTGTTAACTTGAAATTCTGCTTTTGATAGTTGCCTGCCAACACAAGCAGCAACTCTGTGTAGGTTTCCTAAAGCAAAAAGATGATCCTAAATGTAGTTCCTGCTTATGGGGAAAACGAAACATTGTCTTCCTCTCTCCTTGATGAAGATTATAATGGCTCCATACTAACAATAAGCAGACAGGCCTCTTGGGTATTGAAGTTACTGAATAATCCTACAAATAATCAATGCAATAAGAAAGTAGCTCCCACTCTCATAAAAATAAGTACTTTAAAAGCAGCTAAAGATGGAAGCTAGACTGTGACTTGTAAGATATCTTGTCCATACATGCTATCAGCTGGAAAAAAAGAGAAAAAAAAATTAATCCACATGAGTAGTAAAATACCTGTCTCCTTAATGCACACTGTAGCTCAGCTGCAGAGGAGATTCCTCTTTAAAGCCCTTCTCTCTCTGCAGGGAGCTGCTCTTCTTCCTCTTTTCCTTGATGAGAGTGGTCTCAAGCTCCTCTTAAAGGAGAACTGCTGCCTGTGAACTGAAAACTACACAACAGCTTTAAAAATCAGCAGTTTTCCTGAACTGCAAGACTTCAGATTTGGCAATTATGAAATGGAGGGGTTTTTCAAAATGAGCTGGAGAAATATAACTTCATATATACCAAAACACTAGAGAAAGCTTCCCCCAATCTTGATTTTATGTGGGTTTTACGATAAGATACATACAGTTTTGGTTCTTTTGTAGCTTGAAGGAATACTTCTCCAGTGGTTTATATTTTCCATAAATGTTCTTTATTCAGGGCAAAATCAGCCTTTTTTTGGAAAAGAAAGCAATTTCCTTTTACATTGAATGAAAGGTTTGTAGATGTAAATTTCCACTGCAAATGGTCAGGGGATTCTATGGATTTGTTGTTGAAAGAAGATTTTCACTCTTCTCCCAGGATATATTAATGATATTTACACTGTGTGTGTATGTAGGGGGAAGGGGGGGTGTGTGTGGAGGTTCTTGTGGGTGTTTTGTTTTGGTTTGTTTTCTTTCTCTGAATAGTTTACACAGTTGTAAGACTCTGGACCTGAAGAGCTTTTAACATCAAGGCGCTCAGAAGCACTTCAGTGCAGTCCAGACTTCCTAGCACTTCAGCGTACTGCTTGCTCTAGAGATGCAAGTACAAAATGCAAGCCTGGGGTAAGGAGTCATCCAAAGAATTGATAGGTCAGCAAATCTCAAGCTTACAGTTCAGGTCCTACTTCTTCCGTAATGCTGTTACCTACTTATCACACCCCCTTTGAAATTATTTAATTCTGCATTTGACTTACAGCAAGAAAAAACAGTCATGAGACCTGCTCCCAGTACAAGTGCTTTAAGTGTCAGGGTTCTGCCCCCATTAGCCAAGGACTAGATGCAGAAGTGGTTTTGTTCTTTTATTAAATAGTGCCACGATCCAACTGGCATTTGTATAAAACTCATCCACACAGAGGGCACCTCGGCCCTTTCTGAGGTGCTGGCTCAGACTAATGCAGATGACTGGTACCGCATCCCATGCGGATGCTGGGGCTGCACTTAGCACTTCTGTGGGGCTGGATGGGGTTACATGTTGGCTGCTTTCCTTTGGGCCTCTCCTGGAGGCTACAGTGCCTCCCTTCTGTGGGTTGTTTGCCCACAGTGTAGAGGACAAGGCTCAGTGCTCTCCAGAGCCTGAGGAGACTCAAAGCCGTGCTCCTGATGTTGAGCTGGGGCTGGCAGAGGGTACTCTCCAGCCTTCCTTCGTATAAGCCACTGCACAGAAACAAATTCCAAATTTGTGAGGCAAGGAAGAGAAGTCTTTAGCATAAGTTAGCATATTCTTCTGTGGAGGAAGTCTGATGCTCGTCTGTGCTCCAGAAATCTTGTGTTCTGTGCTCAAGTGCCCCCAGGCTTAAAACACTTGGGAGCAGGTGTGGGAATCCAGACCATAGCCCTGGGTCAAGAGCAGTAAATCTAAGTTGTCCTGCACACTGGTAGCTTCTCTGCTGTCTGAAGTTTCTTGGCTATTCTCAATATATAGATCATCTCTTCTGCATACCCTTATCCTTCAAAGCCTTCCTTCAAAGGAAAGCCTACTCAGCTTTAGAGCAAAGAGCCCTTGCTGCAGATGGGGAAAGAAAAATTGTCTGTTACGCGCAGCCGGGACATGACCATGGTTGAGCGGCTCAGGGACAGCCACCGTGCTCGCCAACTTGTTATCCAGTTGGTCTGCGTATGGTTTTATCTGGCAGAAAATGAACTGAGAGCTTGAGGTAGCTCATCCATCAAGGAAAGAGGTGGAGATGGGACTGCAGTAAAAAAAAATGTATTAAGTTCCTGTTCTCTTTTCAGCAGATGGAGTTTGCAACTCTTGACTAGCGTATATCCCTGTCCCACCACTGACACATCCGCATGTGTGTACACAGAGTGTGTCACACCCTTGCTAGGGCTTGACCAGCAGAAAGAACAGGAATGGTTTCTGGGAGACTTGGTTGAAGCTCAAGGTCTTGTGCTTTCCTGCCTGCAGAAGGGAGTATTGTCTGTCTAGTCATGTGATGAGCTACACTGCCCTGCCAACCCATGACAGTCAGGAGCACGCTTTCCTTAAGCCTTTTTTGAGGATGAAGGCAAAAGGGAAGTGAAAGTGTAAAATAAAATTTGCTTCTTCCTCAAGGCTTTTGTGAAAAAGCATAGAAATGCTCTTCCTACGGTCTGAGGAGGACTGTCAAAGAACTGACTGACATTCACAGAGCTTCTCTCTTTCCTATGGTTAAATTTAACTCTCTTGGAACACAACAGAAGAATTTAGGTTGGACAGGACCCCTGGAAGCTGTCTGGTCCAACCCTTGCTCATGGCACAACTAATCTCAAACCAAGGTGAGGCTGCACAGGTTCTTGTCCAGTGGAAGTACAGAGGCCCGACCTCCTCCGTGGGCAGCCTGTTCCAGTTTCCTACCCTCTTCCTGCAGGAAACGTAGGTCAGTGTGGTGCTATTGCCTTTGAGGGTTTGAGCCTCAGACCAGCAGGTTTGCATTTGGTTTAGGTTAACCAAAAGGTAGTGCTTCCTCTGTGAGATGCAAACTTCATGGCTCAACTCTTAGGCTACTGCAAACAGTTGTTTGTTTAACTAGGATTTCTGATTGAGGTCACCTGGGATCTCTGTGTAGCAATATGCAATTACCTGGGCTTGAGCAAGGTGCTCATTAGCAGTGGATCCCAGTGCCAGCAACGTACCTTGCCATAACATGCCATCCCATTAACCACCCACCTTCTGATCCAGTGGCTACACCAGCACCGTTTGGCTGCACGTTGCATGGTTCTCTGCAAAGCAATCTGGCTAGAGGTTGTGGTGTCACTATTCCTGTAGGATTTTCACATGCCTTAAAGAAGGGAGTCAGGATGTGGCTTTATTGAAACGTATCTCAATTTTTTTCTTATCCCTCTACTCCTTACAAATAAGAAACAGTTAGGACAGTTGGACTGATTAAGATTAGTTACATTCTAGTTAATGGGAACAGGAATTGGTTATTGCCAGAAGACCTATTCCTACAGGGGGAGAAGAGTACTGAGGAGGGAAATGTTCTCCTGCAAATGTTCCCTGGTGATTTTGTGTGATGGAACAAGCAAGCACAGCCCCAAACACCTTGTGCTGCATGAGGACAGTGCCAGACAAGATGGAGCATCCTGTGGCCCAGCTTTACTAGACCTTTGATCACAGCAGGCAGCAGAAAAATCACAAAAAGCAAGCTAAAAGGTGCTCAAACATTTCTTGTGGCTTTGTCATAAAAAGAGATAGAGCCTCCATTTCACATATTGTTATGAAGATTTCTTGCCCAGTGTGCATCCTGAGCTTTACTTTTGAAGATGTATAGTGTTCACTTCAGATCTCGCTTATAGAATCACAGAATTGTTTGGATTGGGAAAGAACTTTAAGATCAGAGTCCAACCATAAACCTAACACTGCTCAATCTGTGCCTGGCTGTGAATGAAAAAAGATACTTCAGGCAGACCTAGACATGCAAGTTAACTGTGTTGTCTTCTGTAAAAAGATTATGAACTTTCTGTAACCTGTTTTCCTGGATACCTTCTGTGTGTTTTTACACAAGAGGACATGAATATGTCAGGTGTAATCACTGTACCTGAATATTAGGTAATCTCTGATATCTATCGATACCTTCCCCAGGTGCAGGTTAATGGTTTTACATTAATCTGTTGAGTGAAGACTCTTGCAGAAGTGCAGCCCAGCAATGGCCTGCTCTGTACCTGCCTGTGAGCTCTAAGAAAGGTTCACTACGGCTCATCTCCCCTCTGTTTGTTGTACAGCACTTCTCTTTCCAACAGTGGTTCAGTGCCCGATGGAAGAGCAAAACATCATCACAGAGGTCCCAGCAGCCCTAAAGCGCCTGGCCAAATATATAGTGCGTGGTTTCTATGGAGTAGAGTACTCCCTGGCTCTTGACATACTGATCCGCTACCCCTGTGTGAAAGAGGATGACTTGCTACAGTTGCTCAAGTATGAACGTAAACAACTGCGGGCTGTCCTCAACACGCTCAAGGCAGACAAGTTTGTGAAGCTGCGTATGCGAGTTGAAACAGGGCCTAACGGGAAGAGCACGAGGCACAACTACTATTACATCAATTACAAGGTCCTGGTGGATGTGGTAAAATACAAACTGGATCATGTACGCCGGAAAATAGAAGCGGATGAGAGGGATTCAACTACCAGGTCCTCTTTTAGATGTCCATCTTGCTCCAGCACTTACACAGACCTGGAAGTCAATCAGCTCTTTGATGTATTTACAGGTATGTTGCAGATATTGCTTATTTGCTCTTATCTTAAAGAATAACTCTGGTACCACAAGGTCGGCTCCTGTGCGAACTTGGCAATAAAAGCATGTTTGTTAGGAAACACTTCTTGTTCGCTGGTGGACAAGGGCCTGGGACAGGAGAAGCTGGGAGGTGAAGGTAAGAGAAAAAGCTGTTTCTAGAGAACAGGCCAAGCAAGATAAAAAATAATCTTGAATATAGGACCTGGGGTTGGGAATCAGATTTCGGGCCTCAGCTTTGCTAGGAACAAGATACCTAACTTGGGTTAAAATCACTCATCCGAGTCTTGAGTCCCACTTCCTCATATGGGAATGAGAACACAGTATTCCTTTTACTCTGATACTTTTGAATTTGTTAGTTAATCCATTTGTGTGTTCAGTTCTTCTGATGGAGGAGATGGACAAGATGGATAGAGCTGTTTGCAGCCACCTACTGTAATAAGTGTACTGCAGCTTGGCAGCAGAGGAGAGGTGTTGTCAGGGCACAGGGAAGCTCAGGCTCCTCCCAGGGCAACACAACACATCTACAGCAGAAGTGGCATCAGAGCTTGCAGGTTTCTCTTCTCTAAAGTCCAAATAACTAAACAGAGTGCTCTTTCAAAAGTGGGTTAAAATGGCATCAGATTGCAGTATGTTACTCTAAGCACATCCACTGTGTTAACATCTCGGTCATGGTACCCGGAAAGGATGCCAGAGCCAGGGAGAATCAACTCTATGCGATTAACTTGAAATGTCAAGGGTGAAGCTAGTGTGCTGTCAGTTAGCAAAAATCACCTGGAGGGGCTTTGTCAAGTTACTGAAATTCAAACATTGAGGCTGGTGATATACTGTAATAGAATATACATTTTTTTTTTCTTAAGACATAAATATAGGTTTTTAGCATGTGCTTTGACTCTAAATGAGTCTTTTCAAACTTTAGAACTCTGAACAACTATAACCAGATGTGGTTTATGCTTGCAAATGTCTTTTTTTCTTACATTATGAACAAAGAAAAATATGAGATCAGAGAAGAAAAAAATAAACCTAACATTCTGTGATCTGATAGTACTCCATGTCTAGCCAATTTTTTTCCCCAATACAAACATCTCTCTTGCATAGCAAGTGTGTATCAGTCCTTCTAAAAAAAAAAAAAAAAAAAAAAAAAAAAAAAGAAAAAAAGATTAAAATTGGCTTGCCTTTGTAAGATGAGTTCCCCTAGTTAATGTGAACAAATGGGTAAAGTCTAGTGCAGTCAGAACATCTTGGTAATTGTCCAGGTTGTGGATTCCTTAACAAGGTACTGCTCATCTTTTGCATCCTTGGAAATTCTCATGTTCATATCTGGATAATGTTGCAGAGACTTTCCGCTGCACTTACTGCAATGCTGAAGTAGAGGAAGATGCCTCAGCCCTTCCCAAGTGTGACGCTCGAACTTTGTTAGCAAAATTCAATGAGCAGATTGAACCCATCTTTGTGCTACTGCGTGAAACTGAAGATATTGTTCTGCCGTACGACTTGCTGGAGCCTCAGCCAACAGAAATACCAGAGTTATCAGAAAGGTATAAACATAACCCCAGGACTTCTGACCATACAAAACCCTACAACAACTCTCCAGTTCTAAAATCTTTGAAATACTCATTTTGCAACCTGCTTCCTGCTCTATTTTACTTTCTTCAGTACTGTCAGCTGCTTAATAAAGAAGCCTATAATACCTAAAGCATTCTAAATTATTGTTATGCATTTATAGTTTTATTTTTGCTACCTTTTTTGTTTTAAGGAGTAATTTTACAGACTTCTCCTTTGGCTAATAGGTTAATAGACCTTCCTATGAGAAAGTAATGTTTCTGTATCAGTGTGCTTCATCCAGGGGTGCACTACTAAAGACCACGCAAAAAACAACGCTTCAGAATCACTTGTCTCTATGATGAGGCAATGCAAATTGTTTTAATACAGAGCACTCGTTAAAGCTTGTCTCCTGACAAAATATGCTTTTCCTTTTTTTGTTTTTGTTGGGGTTTTTTTACTGGGAACTGAGTGGGGAGGGGATCTTGCCTGTATTTAACCTGTCCAAAAATGGGTGACCTTTCATCCAGCTTTGATCAGAAGGTGGGCTCAAGTGTGCTGGAATCCTGCAGCCAACCTGAAAAATGGGCCAACAGAAGTTCCTCTTCTGGCAATATGTACACCCAAAACTTAGTTATTGATGTCCAAGACTCTGAGTTCAAGAAGAAAACAAGAGAAAAAGCAACTAGAGAGCAACCTATCTGGATGTCACAGAGCACTGTGGAAGGAGCAACAACAGCCACCAACAATAGCATTGGTAAGTTTTCAGCATTAGCAAATACTTAAATTCAGCAGCATTACTGCACTTAAATATAGCTTTCCTACTGAAAATGTAATGAGCTTGGTTTAGAATGTAGAGTAATGGTTTAGTTCTGCACTAGTGCCTACCAGATCTTAGTTTCTAAAAACTAGTCTTTAGACTGATTTAGGTAGTATTCCTAAAGCCAGAGGTCAGGCACTACGTCCTGAAATTTTTGGCTCTAACACTGCAGTAACATTAGTGGTAATCTTTTAAAGTGGAAACTCTCTCCACTTTAAAGAGAACGCTCAAGTGTGGTTAAAAAAGATTCAGAGTAGAAACATGGGGTGCCTGTGGTAAATGTAAACTATTAATACCTCTAACAATTATTATTGTGTATTAGGAGTAAATGCTTCTGAAGAAACTGAAGAAAGTGCTAAAGAAACTGTCAGTGATAATGAAATCATCAAGACTCTTCTGATCCATGAATCCAAGTCATTGCCTAGCACAGATCAGGCTCCTGTTGGCAAAAGCAAACTACCTAAATCAGGCAGTGATACCAGTGAGTCTGAAGAAGATCC
>NW_010327960.1:32470-44871 GCF_000700745.2 Antrostomus carolinensis
CAGGAAACACAAGGTCCTACTTTAATGGTAGCTGGTCAGCCTCGTTCATATGGTGAAGTTAGTGAAAATCCCGAGCTTGTGTCTCTCATGACAAATGAAGAGAGAGAAGCTTATATAAAAGTTGGGCAAGAAATGTTCCAGTCTGTCTTTGAATAAATACTACTGTATGAATATGCAAACTTATGCAAAATGGGTGAAGGCTGCTTTTGAAATAAGACAGTTTAATAGTTTAACTTATGTTCTTCAAAGTTTACCAGTAAAGGGTTAAGTTTTGTTTGAACTCCTTGCTGTTATGCAAGATAGTAATGCTGCAGTGGGTAACTACAGTTCAAAATACTAGCACTGCAGCAAAAGCAACCCAAAGTTACTATGGGTTTTCTGTAGGCATTGTGAATGCTGTAATTAGTTTTGGAGCATGAATCATTTCAAGGATACAATGTGATCTGATTAAAATAAAGTTTCAAAAGCAATGTTGCAATCTGTTCTAAGCAATCAATTATTCCACCTTCCTCCCAGACATAGCACATACTTCCAGTAGTGAAAATGAGTCCAAGTCCAACATGATTTGGTTTTGCTCCACACCAGTGTGTCCCCTAGTGTTTTGTTAGGTTGTTCACTGCACAACAGCAGCAGACAGGTGGCAGCAGAAAAGCTGTTACTAAATTGTGGCAGCTACAGAAAAGAACCAGCTCTGGTGGCCCCTAAACTTTCCTCTTAAAAACAATTACCTGAATTCTTCGTACTCATTGTTCCACAGAACTGTGTCTGAAGTGATGAACTGTACAATGGCTACTGGACAGTAAAATATAACATTTGTTTTGGTCCAGACTGGTAAGGAAGCAAGCAATGTATCAAGCAGGAGACTCTGCTCCTCAGTTCTCATTCACAGACTCGCCTGTAATTTTTAAGTAACATCTTCTCTACTACTACCACTGTAAAACCACATTCTACTAGCACTGAGCTACACACCAGTAGAAGGATTAGCATCAGAATATAAAAGAGAGCTTAACTTCTTCAGCAATTCTACTATTTATGCCCTTCTAGTCTACTTTCATTATTCATTGCTCAAACTGAAACACAGGAGGTTCCCTCTGAATGTCAGGAAACACTTTGTGAGCATGAGTGAGGGCTGGCACAGGTGGCCCAGAGAGGTTGGAGAGTTTCCTACCCTGGAGACATTCAAAAGCCACCTGAGCATAGTTCTGGGCAACCAGCTCTGAGTGGTCCTGCTTGAGCAGAGGGGTTGGACAAGATGACCTCCAGAGGTCCCTGCCAAACTCAACCATCCTGTGAAAAAAGGGGTAGAGAGAAAGTATCATCAAAGAAGCATCATTTCAGTGCATTACTCATACACACCATTCCAGGGCAAGAATGTGTGTTCATGCTATTTCTTGAGCTTAACATTTAATGATTTACCATATAAACTAGATTTGACTGGAATATGCACAAATCTTGTTCTACTTTATGAAAATGTCATCTTTTAGGTCTACTGAATGATTTTGTGCCAAGTTAGTGATTAAAAACTTTAATTTTGTTTCACTTCCATAGGTTTGCCTTTGTGACAACATAGCTCCTCTGTCCTCAAAACTGTAAAGTTTTTCCTGCGCACAGTATCACTGTGAGCTTAAATCCTGCACAGTAACTAAGCCGTCTTCAACCCTCTTGATACAGTTTTGTCTTTGGGGATGAGAGGTCCGTGTTTGTAATCTGCCATTCCAAAATTCACTCATAAAACCTGGAGACACTCAAACAAACTAAAAAAAGAAATCACAGAAGAATCACACTCTCATTTTATTCCAACTTCCAGCATATTTAGGCTTCACTGGCACTAGACAGTCTCCCACAGCATACAGCCATATTATTAGACTAACCTCAAATGAAGACAATTCTGAATTAAAGATGACCATTGCTTTTTAACTACTTTGAGAAAATCCTTGTATTTGTTTAAGGTAAGCAGGACCTTTATAATGCAGCAGATATTCTGAATAAGCTATTTCTAGCTCAATTTTATGACCTACTGTTATTAGTGACTCTGATCTGGAAAAGTGAAGAAAATTTTTGTTCTGGTTCAAGTTTTATAATCTACTTTTCTACAATCCTAATTCTGCCTTTCCCATGAGCCTGCATTAGGTATCAACTTGAACTGTTTTTTTAAACATTAACTTTAATTGTAATTTGCTAAATTTATTTCTTTCTACACAAAAAACTTTTACAAAGTCAAATATTTTAGGAACAAGTTCTACAGGCTTTCAACTGCAGCACTTTTAAGTGTTACATGTGAAAAGACAGTAAAACTTTCAGACAGGTTTAGTCTTTTGCATATTGAAAGTGCAAAACAGAAAGTGCAGAAAAAAACAGATAGTTTCTGCAGTTGACTACCAAACCAGGGTATTTACTTCACCTCAGATAAATGTGCTGATAGAAATGAATTCCACAGGCTATGAAGAGGAACTTTTTTTTTTTAATACAGACCTGCTGTACTTAGGGTATAAAGGCAACATGTAGGTACATACTGTGTCTACACCTCATATTAATAGAAGCTGGAGGAACTTAGTGGGATAAGCGTCTCTTGTCCCAGGAAAATTACCAGTGTTTCTCGGAAGAGGAGTAACAAATGGCTAAAGCATGCTGCCACTTAAAAGTCAGTTAACTTCCAACAACAAACTGCATACCATTTTGTAAACCAGAGGAAAATTTTTCAAAAGACAAATTTACAGACAAGTCCAAACTTTATTTAAAACTACCATTTTGAACAATTTTAAAATTTACTAAACAAGTCACAATAAAAAAAGATTAAGACAGAAAAAGAACAGTGCAGCAAAACTGAAGAGTATTCAGTTCCAGCTGTTCAAACTGCCACAGGCAGAAGTTAACATACCTATCCTAAGAGGTGGTGTGTCAAAAATTTTACATTTTTATACACTTCCAGAATTCTGGGAAATTAGTGCTGATCTTCCATATGCATTTGTATACATGGAGTTTATAAATGCAGATATCTTCAGGTTATTTTCATGCACTTTGAGCCCCAAAAGTTTCTGTAAAATAAGAGTATACGTATTATTGTCTAACAGCTACAAGGCATGAAACACAGCTTTTGACCACATTTCAACTCCTTGTAAGCATCCATTAAAGGACCCTGATGAAATATTTCCTCCTCATCCTTTTTTGGCAAGCATTTTGAACCATGTCTTACTTGAACAGCTGCAGCCATCGCCCATACACAGATGAAGAATGGCTTTAGCTACCAATTTTGCGTGGCATGCATTCTCAGCCAGACTGTTCCCACACCAGGCATATGCATCAGGAGTCACCAAACTGACGTGACGGACTTCTGCTAGCATAGCTATGACAAACAGAATGGTGATGAGCAGTGAGTGTAATGGAAGGAAAGGTGCACCTTCCTTCACGCTCCATCCTGGAAAATCCTATGCTGTCACTACAGCTGCATTTATTTATTTATTTATTCTTTAAAAAAAGCAGTTTCATCAGCTCATACTGTTTGAGGAATTGGAACTAGCTACAGTAGCAGAAAACCATCAGAATACCCAGTTAATGCAGTTATAGATGCTATTACTATACCCTATAAGCCTAACAATAGAAAAGAAGCCTCTAATACCATAACTTGTGTCACAATATCAACATTATATTAAAAAAATAAAAGTTTCTTCGACTAGTATTACCATTAAGTTTTTGTAGCTGTACAAATACTGTTTCATTAACGTGACAAATCTTTACTGCTGTCATACACACCGAAAATTTTTTCTTATGGTATGCTTCATATAAAAAATAATTTTCTTTTCTCTGAAGAGATATTTTATTATTCTGAAAAGCCTCCTGAACTTTTCTATTACAAAAATACTGAGCAGTCTGTCAGAATCTAACAGAAGTATATAGAAGGGACATGGAAGACAAAATCCCTTCATATCAATAAATCATTTTCAAACACATGATAACAAAAAAGGATATTCTTTTAGCACCATGATAACTGCTTACTTCAATCAGTGATAACAAGATATTTAAATTCTAGGCCATTCCAGAGTGTTTTCCCAATAGGTGTAGAGGATTTAAAAAATAATCTTTACCAGGTTCTTTCAGAGTTTGGGCATCTCCTACTAACTCCTGATCCTGAGCTCCACCTCCATCCAGTAATTCATCAGACAAACTGTTGGTTTGGGCCTCTGTTGCCATTTTCTTCATTAAATCTGCCTTTGTAACAGATAAAGCAAAACTCAAAATTCTGGATAATCCTTATTGCTGTCATTTAGGGTGTGTGCTTCTAAACAACAACCCCACAAAAAATAGCAAAATACCTCTGAATACACTGCAAGTTTAAGGGGCAAGTCTTCAACTTTCACAAAGTCATCTTCATCAGATTTTTGACTTACGTTTCCAGAACCAGCTTCCTGTTAATAAAGTAAACCAAACATAAGAGAATAGTGCAACTTTGTTTTAGTTTCACTCCAAAACTAGATTTTCTTCCTATTATAATAAAGTACATGAAAAAACAATACCCATGTCAAATCTGCAGACAAAAACTAAACAGGACCATAAAATAGAAATAACACTGACATAGAAAAAAGCTGCTACTTTATCTTAGATGTGTCTGAACTGAAATATACGCACATATTCATTCACTAACACAGGTGACTCCGTATCAGGGCTACCAGCCACAGAACTCTCAGAACTTGCAGCAGATGATTTGTTTCCTACACACGTTGTATCTAGTGTTTGAGTTTCATTTACAGGTGAAGATGAGCTTGATTCTTCTGTTTTCTTACTGGCTGTTATAAAGGATTCTGGGGTATTGACTGTTAAAGGTGGTGTATTCTCCATGACATTGAGGTAATGAGGCAAAATTGTAGCCACATCTTGTTCACCTAAAACCACAAAACTCGATTTTAACTAGGTAGAGATAGCAAAAGACTCAGAGCAGACAAAAATTCCAGATTATTTTTCTTTTTTTACCAATTATTATTCAAAGCTACAAATGAATAATGAAATTGAACTAGTCTGACTGAAATAAAACATCACTTGTACTCTCATACACTGAAGTAGCAGCAATTATCACAAGACAGTATCTGACTTATAAGTTTCTGACTTGATACAGCTTTTAAAAAACCATAAAAAACCCCAAAGCCCAACTTTCAGAACTATATGACCTACTGTAAAATATTCATTCTAGGTATAAAGAGATATAATACAGAACAATAAATTCCTTAACATTTTGCCACATTCTTGTGGCAACACAGGATCTACTCAACTAGTGCTTTCAGTCTACAAAAAAAGACCAAGGACAAAACCAGTATTTGCAACAGAAAAACACAAGAAAAAGAGGTAACAACAGTTATATTACAAGTAACATTCATAATTCCTGGTAGAGTTTCTGTCTTTTGACAGAAAATTATTTCTTGGTTCTTCATTGGTTACAACACAGCATTACTCACAGAAATAAATCTTTAAAATATAAAATTATTTCAATTGCTAGTAAATAGTACTAGCAGAAAAAACAAGTACTAGACAAATCTAAACATCAAAATATTGTAACAAACAAATTGACTGTGCTGCAGTTTTGCAGCAAAGGCTGCAACAATCAACTGAAATTCACTCTACTGTCAACCATCAAAACCACATCTACCTACCTAAGATTATTCCAGGTTTCCTCTTTAAAAGGTTTGCTGTGTCTATATCAACACAGAATTATCTAGTCAATTGATATGGTTCCATGAAAAAAAAACCAAACCAGTCCAGTGAACTTCCTCTTAATTACATATATTACAAGCACTGTCCAACATAATTCTCACGATATGCAATTTCATACAGAAGTGTTAATCTCTCAGTTACTGCAAACCATAAAGTTAAAGGGCTTACCTTTAACATTAACAGATTCCTGTTCTGATGACAGAGTCTCACTGCTTTTTGTCTTTTTCAATTCTTGGTTTGAAGTCTATTGGGGAAGGCAAAAACAAGTTAGAACTAATTCTACTTATCAGCTTCACAGCTTACTGGCTAATTTACTCTTCCTTGCGAACTAGAAACACACTGCACACTTGCTCCACGTTTTTGTCTTTTAACTAGTTTGAAATAAAGATAGCAAGTTCTACTCTCTGTTCATCACCTGGTCAACCACGCTTTACAAGACTATTAACACCGATATGTGTGTTTTATCTGAACATTTCATTTTCTTTTCACTGTAGTAGTTTCCAGATAAAACTCTTTAGTTCCCCTGAAAAGACCTATTGTTTTAGCCTTTCAAGTAAAACGTTCCAGTTACATCCTTGCCTAAATGTTACTAGCTGTTGAGTAAACCAAAGTTTCAAAAGACTCAGAGGTCAATCTTATTTACTGAAATGTAAAGAACTGACAAGTCTCCAGAACCAGGTCACACACATCCAAATGTTTTTAAGGAAACTAAGAGTGAAAAGACAATAAAAGCCAATAATATTTCACTGTTGTTCTAGAAAAATGTATTACATGAAGAAGAGGAAAGACAAACCAAAGACATGCTAGAATACAAGAGTCAATAGCTTTTGCAAATGAAAGCCCAATTAGAACTTGATGTCAGCAAACACAGAGGAAGAACCAGTTAATGGTTTAAAGCTTTTCATTTTTTTGAAAGTTTATCCTTTCTTCTGCAAGTTAACATTTTCTGTCTCTGATAGCAGATTTAAATACTAGTTTTGTGTGTGTATCCATCTGTCCATTTTGGCAGCAGTCGTACCAATAATAGATTCAAGTGGGGAATGAGCAGTAGATATTTTGTATGTTGCAGATATTGCTTTCAGGTAATCTCCTCTATCATTCTTCTACTTGGCTAGTGTGAAAAGAGTGCAACAAGAAAAACTGAAATGTTCTATGCAGACATTTGTCTGAAAAGCTATGCAGTGGCTTAGGTTTGTTCTGCATTTACAACTTTGGTGATACCTGTTCATTTTCAGTTGTTGTTTCACTGCTGGCTTGTAGTGATGTCTGCACATCAACGGGTCCTTCCTCAAATTCTATTTCTTCATCTTCATTCTCATCTTCTCCACTGCCATAGTTAGTCAGAGCTTGGGTTTCTGCTTTTGATAAACCTGAAAGCATATCAGTGTAAAACCCCCTTCATATTGGATTTACATATTGACAGAGCCTGACATATTGGATTTACATACTGACAGAGTATAAGTCAGGCTATAAAATCCAAATGCCTTTTGGGAATTTACTGCAATGATCAATTATAACTCATACTTCAAAACATTCTTTGAAATTAAGATACAGTGATTGCTTACTTTCAAAGATTCATATGCTCTACATAAGCTATATTACCAACTAACACAACACTGTTGGTCTGAAATATCTAAGTTATTAAACAAGTTGATGTGAAGAATGTAAATATAAGGGAACACAAGCCATGAGTAGTTGGTGTAAGATGACAAAGAGAACAAAAACTTATCAAAAATATGCAAGCTTAAAGAGAAGCATATTCAAAAATCATCATTTGCAGAACTGCAAAAAATTTCAGCAAATTTCACATCCTTCAGGTTAAAAGTTGAGAAGCTTAAAGTTTAGCTGAGACAGGAAATGTAACTTCCATAATTAATCCGATTCCAAAGAACAAAAGCTCCTCTAATTGGAATGTTTCATATCTAATTGGAATATCACTGAGTATGCAGCAGTACTTCACCCAGATCCTGTTGTAAAATTAGTTGGTCAAAACTACAGTGAAAGCATTGAATAATGAGCTACAAAAATCACTTACTTATTGCCACTGGACCGCTTTCACTTTCCTCATCTTCCTCTTGATCAGACACATCAGACCTAATACTCTCAGGAACTCCATTACCATAATAAATTTCTGAGTCCTGCACTGGTTTAACAGTTTCAGTCTCATCCTTGTCCTAGGAAAACAAGGTATACTGTGCAATTTCATGTTTTGTTATTTAAAGGTTAAGTTAGAGTTTCTGCATCAATGAGTCACTTTGTTTCTCAAAAAATCTACAGACTAAAAACTAATGTTTAAGTCCTTAAGGCCTTGAAATAAATACTGCAAAGCTACTCCTGAAACAAAGCATCAGAATCTACTATAAGAGATCATGCACTGTTCAGACATAGCTATCAAGGACATTGTCACCAAGTATTTCATTATCTGAACAGGTTCACATCGATCAGCATGTTAGCTTAAAAAAAAAAAAAATTAAATTAGATTTGTCATTAGCACGAGGAAGATAAGACACTTGCATTATTAACTTCTAGTGGCTTCCCTGCTTCTCCTAAATGACCTCTAGTGAAAATTAGGAGTATTCCTAACTGCTGCTTCTCATTTCTTTGGCAATAGCTACTCAACAGTTTCTCTATTGAATGATTTGCTAAATACATTGAGTGAGAGAATTCTGCTCAGTCTATGCAAACCACAAGTAAAGCCCTGAGTCTGGCTCCAAGTTTGAAAGGGCCCTCCTACACTACAGCAACCATAAGAAGTGATATACAGGCTCCCATTTTCACTTCCAAAGCGGTGTGACAGAAGCTCTAAGCCCTAAAAGAACGCACTGACTCTGTGCCCATACATGCCTATACATATGCCTATGCCCATTTAGGAAAGCATTCAATGTTCTACTTAGAACATTACCTATATCTTTCCCTTGGCTGGAAAAAGCTCAATGTTCCAGCAGAAAATACAAAACTTCATATAAAACCCTTCTTTCCAAACACAATTATTTTTTTAGTGGTTTTCAAAACAAACTCAAAGATGAAAGGGAGAAATTTCGAGGTCTAAGATTTAATACTCAGAGCACACAAACTTTGACTCTGAGGACCTCAAGTACCATTTGTCCCAACTCAGAACACCTGCCTTCTCCTTAAGATGAAAATTAAAACAACTTATCCCACATCATTAAAAAAGAAAAGGTTAACTGCTAAAAATAATTAAACATCATCTCTATTTACTGTCCTTGTAATTTCTTAATTCTTTAAGAAATTACTACATTCTCAATGCTCTGAGCTGAGAACACAGTAAGTACCTTTGGAAGAAGTGTGGTTTTTTCTTTAAAATATGGAAAATTAGCACTAAAAGGAAAACCAAGATCCTACCCTAAAGCTGCTCAGCAAGTATCACAAATTATTCCATTTTAGCTGTGTAGCATTCAACATAAACTTTGTTCTTTTTAGACTTTCAAATTGTCAGTCCTAAAGCAAAGCTCATTCTACAAAAAGGTCACCAACAATAAACAGAAAAGTATCTTTGTTGATCTGAGTGCACTTCTTGAAAGGTAACAAGATGTTTTATAAGAAATGCAAACAGTCTTTACACTGGCAATGGTTCTGCAGTACAAACAGGAATAAAACCAAGAGCAACCAAAGAACTGATATCCAAGTCATGTTTACTGAATGTGTATAATAACAAAGACTTATTGATGAAGGCAGAGTTTCTGGTAGTCATTTTCCAGACAGTTAAATTAAAAAAGGGAAATTATCATTTACTTTGTTACTTTGATAAAGTAAATCACTGAAAATAACAGAAGATAAACTCCATGATATTTAATAAATTTATAAACACTAGGAAATGCTTACAGATACTGGATTTATGTCACAGAAAAAAGGTAAGACTAAGTGATCTGTGAAATTATCTGAGGAATAAAGACAGTTAAGAAGCATAAACATACTTTGTCCTCATCGACATCTTCAGCAGATGAACAAACATCCACTTGGAGACCTTTTATTGCCTAGAAGAAACACAAACTGTCTTCAATTCTAAACTGAAATAGCTTTGAAATACTGAATGAAGCTAAGGCTTCATGAAAGCCTGTCTGAAATGCCAGTCTTACCAAGAATTGCTATCTCAAAATGGCAGTAAGCCACAGGGACTTCTATACTAGAAGAGGTGTTTACAGAGATGTCTTCAAAATTTTAGAGTTGCAAAATATTAGGAAAAGTGTGTTAGCCTTTTTTATTTAAACAACAGTGTTTACATGGGCTAATCCTCCAGTCTGTGGTTAAATCATATCTAACATATAGCACTAGATATACCAGCTCCCATCAAGACAGAGAGCTATGCTTTTCAGTGTGGAATCTAAAACCAGTCAGCTTCCTGGACTCAAGACAGCCACAAAATCAAGCAAGATGAGATGTGTCTATATCAGGATCCCAGACCCGAAAGCTGTGAGAAGACCATATAGAGATAATTGTGCGCGTCCGTACAAAGTAACCAGGAACTACCAGTTCTGGCTCATCTCTGGCTCTGTGGAATCTGAACTGCTGCCACAGCAACAAGGCAAACATTGACTTAACCCTAGTTCTCTGTCTTCCAGGAGAGGAGAAGAAATGCCAGACCTAAGTTGGATCCATGCACTCTCATGGCAGTGTATAAACCAGTCCTAATCCTTTATGTAACAAAGGCCCAATGAACAACTTCAGATAGGAAGTCATGTCCAAAACTTGATTTAGATTCAGAGTGTCCCTCTGTCCTCTTTACAAGGCACTCCATAGTCTCTCTCACACTACCCAGATTACTGGTATATCTAAGTGGAACTACATTGAAATGTAGCTGATAATAAGTTTAAAACTACTTATAGGACTTTATAGTTTGACAGATTGACAAAGTATCTTCCATCGATATTTTAAAATAAACACAAGTTAAGGGTTTGCTTTGGTATTTTTGTTTCTAAAAGAAAGCTGAAAGGACACTGAAGTCATCACTAACCTATGCAGGAAGAAATATTGAGGTAGACACCTGACCAATTTAAGTATGTGAACATCATCTGGTTTACTGTTTGTTTTGTAAACAGTTCATATAACTAAAGCTATGTTTGTAAAAACTGCAATACTAAAATTAAAAATGGTGATGTGACATTGTTAATAATGTAAATGGTGCAAAACCCAACCAAATTTGGTTTGTTGGAGGAGAATACATACTACAGTCTCAAATATTTCTGAAAAGTTTATATGTATTTTACACTCCAAGTCTAGAAAGCAAAACTTTCTACATATGCCAACAAGCCAACTATTTGATGGCTTCATAGGACTTCTTTAAGTTGGGTAAAGATGGTGCCTGACTAAGCTACTGCAAAGAAAGCTGTCGGCATAACGGGAGAGATGATGAACTGGGATCCCCATATGTCAAAGTATTTAGCTTGGATAAAGTTACATTTCTTCACAGGAGCCAGTATGGGGCTATGTTTTGGACTTGAGATGAAAATAGCATTGATAACACAGGGATGTTTAAGCTATTGCTGAGCAGTGCTTACAAAGAGTCAAGGCCTTTTCTGCTCCTCACACCGCCCCACCAGTGAGTAGCCTTGGGTGCACTAGAAGTTGGGAGAGGACAAAGCTGGGACAGCTGATCCCAGGTGACCAAAGAGATATTCCATACCATATGACATCATGCTCAGCATATAAAGCTGAGGGGAGGAGGAGGAAGGAGGTGACATTTGGAGTTATGGCATTTTTCTTCCCAAGTAACTGTTACACATGATGGAGCCCTGCCTTACTGGAGATAGATGAACACCTGCCTGTCAATGGGAAGTAGTGAATTAATTCCTTGTTCTGCTTTGCTTGTGTGCGGCTTTTGCTTTCCCTATTAAACTGTTTTTATCTCAGCCGATGAGTTTTCTCACTTTTACTCTTCTGATTCTCTCCCCAGAGCCACCAGGAGGGAGTAAGCGAGTGGCTGTGTGGTGCTTAGCCACCTACTGGGGTCAAACCACAACTACTCAATGACCTCAGATGTTAATGCTCTTTCAACACTTGACTATTCCTTCCTATGTGCACATATAACCTTTAAAACATACTTCCTCTGAATTACCAAAAACAGGGTCTACACAATTAGGTATCTGTAAGAGACACCCATCTATAATACACGACATCTCCCTTACTGTAGAAAACTAGTTCATGTTTCTACATAAGCAATACTGCGACTACACATCCCTAATTTGTAAAACAAACAAAAAACTTACACACAATGTATGAACTAAGGTAATCAAAGCAGGAAATACAGGAAATTTAGGAAATACAGTTATTTAGGAAACTCAGAAAAACTACATTTTTCAAAAATATAGCAGAACAAACCTCTTTAGCATAGGACTGTATCACTTCAGTAGCTTCTATTCTTCTTTTACATCTCTGCTTTACAGAAATACTGTTGTTGTCCAAGTCTTGCATGAGTTTAAAAAAGGCTAATTCATTAAATAACACTTCAGAGATTTCCACAAGAAGATCCTCCCCACAATCTTTTAATTTTCTACCAGCAAATTTTGCCAGTGAATCCTGTGAAGAAAAATAATTCTTCAGTTTTTGAAACAGGCTTTCAAATATTAAAGACTAAGTATCTGTCATATTCCTAGTAACTCAAAATTAGTCAGGTATATAATAGCTTGTACTTTTTAAAAAACATGATCCTAAACAGAATTTAAGTAGAATCACTAGTCACATAA
>NW_010327961.1:0-24043 GCF_000700745.2 Antrostomus carolinensis
TTTCCCTTTTTTCCCTTTTTTCCCTTTTCCCACAGTATGATAGCCTTGCAGATGCTGTTCTATTGAATTTTATTGCCAGTCTACCAACACAGGAAGCTTCAGTTACTAAAGAAATAGTATATTTATAATTTTTCCTGGGAAACACCCCAACTTCAGCTCTGGGACAGTATTTTTAAAAGGAGTCTTGAGCTCAATCTCTAGCAGAAGATTCATTCTTCTGAAAATAGTGTGATTAACTCATGTTTGTCTCTGTGGGCTGAATGCCATTCCAAGGCTTTTCTTTTAATCCATCAAGTCTGACTCTCTCACAGCAGCTCCTCACTGCTCCCTGCAGCATCCCATGGTGTGGCACCTGCTAGGCTGACTGGTATTTCTGCCTTTCTCAGTAATTACATGTGAATGTAATGGTTGCATAAGTATCCTAATTTCTCGATGAGTGATCACCACTGTACCTTGTTGGTGTGTTATTTCTGTTCCTTTTTTTTCTTAAACCCACAGTCAGATGAAGTTGCTTTGATGAAAGAACATAGCACTGCTGAAATGTAGTCAATGAGACTTAACGACTTTTATTTCCTATACCTGTCTGGTTTCTTTTGAAAAATGATGACCAGGTTTCTCATTAAAATAATGCCATAAAACATTGTCCATCTCTTAGGAATTTAAACCAGGTATTGTATGGTTTATGTATTGAAAGGGGCTACTAGTAATGTGAACAGTCAGTGAGGGTGCTGTAAGGATTTACTCTGAGGATTAACCTCACACATTTGTGTTATATGCAAAAGAGTAGCCTCCAATTACCATAATGATAAATAGACCCTAAATTTAGATAAGTAAATATTCTTACTTTATGTGTCCAAATTATTTGATAAATCTATGTACAGAATTTTGTGGAATCATATGCAAAATATGACCTTTTAAAATAGTGTGAAGTGATTGCTTTGGGGTTTTTTTTTAACTTCTAATGAGAACTTTCTATAGCTTCCTATCCAACAGCGTGTGTTTTCCATTGGCATTTTCTTTTCAGCTTTTTAAACTGAATACTACTGGACACTATTAATAAAAAATGAAATTATCAAGTTGAGGTCGTGATTCAGAGTACATTGAGATCAGTGGATAATTCTCAGAGTTTTTTATTTATGTGGAAACCCATTAAATTTAATTCTTTAGCTCCTTTGACTTATATATATATTTTAAATATTTTCCTGAGTGGGTGCTGATCTGAGAGTTTAGACTTTGGTCTGCTGCAAAGAACAAATCATTGTGTTCATATATGTTAAGAAATAAAATAGATTTTTTTTTTATTGTTTACTAATTTAAGTTGTGAGTGTCTCAGGTAAAGACTTTAAAAATGTGATTTATTTTAATAGCTTCACTTAACATGATTTGATCTCTGTAGGAGGAAGGCAGTTCATTACCGAGCTCTCTATTTCTCAGCTGGCTCCACCAATTTACAGTACAGTACTGTTTATTTTTTTTTTTACTAGGTCATTGGTTTCCACAGTAGGTCATACTTTCTGCTCAACAGCTTGGCCACCTATGGAGCCAGAATCTGTGACCTTCTAAGGCTTCCTAGCTTGGGAGATGTCAGGTCTGCGTTAAAGAATAACTGTTTAATCAGAAGAAAATTTTCACTGATTAAGTGTTAGGAATATTTAAAGGAAATTTCTAACCTCAGCACTTCACAGGAAAGTAGTTAGCAAAATATAGTTGAAAAAAAATCCATATTTTTATATAGAATACTAACAAATAAACCAGGTCCTTTCTGTAAAGCCAATGCCATTTGTAAGTGCCTGAGGTTAATTGTATTTTTGCACTTGTGTGGAGTCACATTCTGTGGAACAGAAACGGAAGGAAAGACATTTATTTTTCTTTCTTTGTGCAAGCTTTTAACGTCTGTTCATGATATATTTTCCATATGAGCTTTCAAATTTTACTTGGTAATTTTTTTAATGAATGGAAAGACTGTTAAAAATGTTTTTCCTCCCCACATCCACAGTGTTGTTTGTTTTGGGTTTTTTTTCCTTTGGTTGGGTTGGGTTTTTTTCTTTTTCTTTTTCTTTTTTTTTTAATATAAAATACCTTTTAATTAAGCAAAACAATGGGGAAAAGGGAGTAAAATGAGACCTCAGATTACATTCCTAAATTTTGTCTGCAGTGTTACTGGTCTTTTCTTTCCTACTTTTATATGACCCTTTCTAAAATACCCTTTAATTAGAAAGGGTGAAATTTAATTTCTTTGCTAACATTGCATACAGATGTAATCTCTATGCGATTGCAGATTTATGACGTGGACACCTTTGTATTTACAAGATATTATATACAGCAATGTTCTCCATCCTCTGTTCTCATGTGTTTTCTTTATCAACTGATGCCAATAATTTAGAAGAAGATTTTTTTTAACTTGTCTGCTGGAAACTGACTCTATGAAATTGTGAAATTAATCTGCTCTTCTAATCTCCTTTACATCTGCAGTTGCTTTTTCATTTGCTGCATTATATTGCAAGTGCATCTTTCTCAGATATTAAGTGATTTCACAGTGAAGTACTTGAAGAAGCAAGTATTCTCACAAACCTTTGTAGAGAACCTTCTACCCCTGAACTGAGAAGTTGACTGATACAAATCAAAAAACCCCTGTGAAACCAGACCAACCCCCCAAAAAACAAAAGCAGAACTCACTAATTACTTTATTTTTTGTTGGTTTTTTTTGTACTATGGTTGGGCATTTGTCCACATTAACTGAAGAAATGCAGAAGCAGTAAAAATAGGTTCCTTATGCTGCAATCCATGCGTGTTTCTCAAGGTGGAATAAGACTGAGAATCAGGATTTTTAGGCACCTGCAGTGGTACTTTTCCTTCAAAGAACAAAGAGTGTCTCTGTAGGGTTCTGAGGAAATTTACTGTAGTGCATATTGTTTCTTCTTGTGCCCAGAAATATTTCAGTGTGTGGACAGAAAAATTATCATTGAGCAAGATACACAAGGGCACACCACTTCTTTCATCACCAGACTCAGCTAGGTCCTCAGAGCATATCTTCTCTGAGAATTTAATGTCAGCAATATTCAGAGTAAGTGGACCATACAATGAGGGTGGTGAAACACTGGCCCAGGTTGCCCAGGGTGGTGATAGAAGCCCCATCCCTGGAAACATTCAAGATCACGTTGGATGGGGCTCTGAGCAACCTGATCTGGTTGAAGATGCAAGGAACAGAGAGGAAAATACGTACTTTGTAAGATGTTTCATCTCTAGTAATAATGAGAGCATTAATGAGGAAAGGTTTACCTGTTAGGTTTTTTTCTCTCTTGTGTTTATATTTCACGTTAATAGTTAGCACAATCTAAATGGTGTGGTCTAGTTGTTGCAGCAGAAATGAAAGCCACTGCTTACTGAATTTTAACCCTATTTTGCCCAGTCCTAACTGCATGTCCTCAAGCAAGGCATTTCTTATCTCAGTTTTACAGACAAGAAAGTTTTTTGCCTATCTACCCAACAGGGATGCTAAGAGGATTAATTTGTTAAGAGCATGAAGATTTAAGTAAAAGCAAATCATTGCTACTAATGTGTTTGACACCAACTGGAGTACAGGATCCTGACCAGAACAAAGTTTTGAAAACTCATGACACTTGCAATGTCGCTTTGCAGACGTAATCACAAAAACTCCTGTGGTCACATTTGAGAGGTTTAACACATTACTACTTCTTGGATTTGGTTAACCACCCTTGGATGTTGTTGCTTTAATGATGACTCATGGTCCAGTTCAGTCAACGAGGAAACTTGTGATTTTAAGCTTCTCTGGAAAGTGATTTAAGGTATTTTGCTGTATTCCTCCACCCCAAATGATGAGTATTCATGTGTTCACTCATTCATTCATTCATTTATTCAATTTCAGACAGGGAGCTGGTACCTGGGAGGAGTCAGAGGGCAATTTCTCTAGGTGTTGGAATTACACTGCAGCAGTAAGTCTGCTTTCTGTACTATTTACTTGATTTTGTTTAAAGGATACAGCCCATGCAGTGTTTGACAGGGGAAGGTCAAAGGCATCACCCCACAACGCTGTAAACGGTGCTGCCCAGTCTTGCTGCAGCTCTTTGAGGTTGTGTGGCTATGGCCATCTGAAGGAAATTGCCCCTCTCTCAAAGTACATCTCTTTCTCTCTTGTCCCACTTTACTGTGGCTGACTAACAGAAAGAGTTTGTAATTTAAAACTTTCGTATTTCATTTAGTGGGAAGCCTTAAGTGTGGCAAGCTTTAATCCTTTTGTTTATATGAACTCTGCTCTGTGGTTTGGGTTTTTCTTTACCACCCTTCCCAAATGTGCCATTTGAAGAGTTACTTCAGTTTTTTTTCATCTGCCCTGGAAATTATCTGTGATTCCACTCTTCCCTCCAATACACTCTTTTAATTCCCTTTCCAGTCTCAGCCGACCAGGCTATTTGCTTTAACTGGAGTCAGACACACACACTTTTTGTTTGAGCCAGTCTCAGGGTGGGCTGGCACAGCTCCATCTACCAGAGCTGTCAAGTGAGGTGACCCAAAATAACCCACGGAGGCTTTAAAGGGCTAAGGCAGATGACAGGAGCACAAATGATATAAACAAAATTTACTGAGCGTGGGAGCTTATCCTATAGAAAGGTATTGCTTGCTGTGGTGCTGATGGAAACCCAAGACAAATGCATTTATGCATTTTGCTAGACAGTGAAGAAATAAGAGGTTGTTTTTGCATTAAGAGTGCTAATGATATTGACAGACTTGAAAAACAGATCAAGCTGCTTGATTAATTTTTGGCAATGATAAAAAAAATCCACAAAGAAGCCAAAAGAATGAATATGTCATTGTTTTGTCATTGCCCATAACATACCTGTGAACTAGTTATGTGCTTGAGTTATAGTGATTAATTACTTCTGACCTATCAAAACCAAAGGAAAAGGACAAGTCTTCATTCTTGGTTAGGGATTATTAGACTCAGTCACCTCACTTTGAGCTGTGATTTTATTGCTACATGAAATTCGTAGTTTAAAACTGGAACTTGGTCTTCCTGTGGGACAGTGAAAGAAAAGAAATAATTTAAATACTTTTACTAACATAACATGTTTCTCAGGCACAAAATAAGATCTCTCTGTCATTTAGAAAGTCACAAAAGTTTTTTAGTGGTAAAACAACATAGCTTTAAAGATGGAAGATAAGAAGAGGTGGGTTTGCTGTACTGCTTGAAGGTTACACCTTCAGATTTTGAGGTCACTCCTGCAAAGACAGGAGCACTTTTTCACTAATGTATATGCAAGCCACCGTGCCTGCTGATTTTCAGGCTGAAAAGCGTGTCTTTGGCTGGCCTGTGTCACAGCTCAGGTTAAATCTTCTTCATTTGATGTCTTTTTTTTTAGTCTATTTTAATATTATCTTTTAATCTATTACTACTCCAAATTAATTATCATTAGTGCTGTTTTTTCATTAACCATCCATGACACTCTTTTCTAAACATACTAAACTGTTAGTAATGTATTAGTTAAATGTGGATCACAATAAAATAAACAAGTTCTTCTGTATCTTTATTATTTATTTGCATATTAACTGGTATTTTTACTTTAATAGGCTTGTGATTTAAAAGGACTTTGGGAAGTAAATGTAGTTTTAAAATAATTATCAGAATGTATTGAGTATTTACTATTGATTAAATTATTTTGACTGTTAAAAGGAAGAAAACACAATATTTATTATTTCATAACTAGTGAATATCTTTTAATGAAGTATTACACCATGTAAAATAATATTTATTATTTCATAACTAGTGAGTATCTTTTAATGAAGTATTACACCATGTAAAAATATTTAAAATGCATTTGGTACAATAAGTTGGGTTTTTTTAGTATTGTTACAATATGTTACTATTCTAATGGCTACAACTATGTTAACATAGGAGAAGTTAATTACTGCTCTTGGGTTTTCTCAAAATATTTATATGTAAATTGCTGATTTTGTTTTTTATTTTAAATGAGAAAGGTTAGTAGAAGTCTAGGAAAAGAGAGAAACACACCATGGCAAAATATGAATTCCTTACATCTGTTTTCTAGCCTTGCCTCCTTTCGTATTACTGAGGCTCTGCTCGGCACCAAGCAGATGTTTGTTGCTAACATCACTGCACGGTTATTTTTCAAGTGGCTTCTCAGCACAGATGTTTCCGTGTGTATACACACCTTTCATTTGCTAAAACTTTTTTCCTGTGTAAACAGCAGATTGCATTGCCGATGCCTTTTTGATCAAAAGACAGCGAGCTCCTCAAAAACAAAGCAGGTTCTCATGTGAGGCTTTTTGTGTTCTCGCTGATACTTCGTTTTCCTGCTCAAGTGATGATTGCTATCAGTGTAAATGATAGACTGGATCTGCCTAGCTGGTGTCTTCTGTAGCACAAAGCAGCACAAATCATGCCGGAGTCTCGAGTAACTAAACACTTGAGCACATATTTAACGTAACACAGTTATTTGAGAATCACAGAAAGTGGTAAATCTAAACTATATTCATATTAGATAGTTAAAAGCTGTGGAAAAACTCCTCTTCCCTTCACCTTCAGGTTGCCCTGCTCTCCCTGCTCTCATGGTGTCTGTGGATTACCTCTCCCTGCCCAGCCCATCACATTATAAGGTTTTTCTTTCATGCCATGTCTGCCAGGTGATGGACTCAGGCTAAACATTTGTGCTTCTGATCTGTGGGGGTCACAGAATGGTGAGGGTTGGAAGGGACCTCTGGAGATCATCTGGTCCAAACCCCCTGTTAAAGCTCATTGTGAACTACTCAAGGACAGTTAACAGGGTGAACAAAAGCAGAACTCAGGTAAACATGAGGAAATTTAATTGTTCTCAAACTTTATACCAACTTTATACCTGTATAAATTTTTCCCTAGTTGTTTTCAAACTGAAGTTTTCTTTGTTATTGTTTCTTTGTTTTTAAAATGCTTTTAGACACACATGACATAATTCACCTTGTAAGTTAATTACGAGTTGCTCTACTTCTCTTGCGCTGTTATAAAGAGAGCCCTATAGAATCAGAGTCATGATGGTTGGAAAAGACCTTTAAGATCGAGTCCAACCATAAACCCAACACTGCCAATTCCACCTCTAACCCATGTCCCTGAGCACCTCGTCTGCCCGTCTGTTAAATCCCACCAGGGAAGGTGACTCCACCACCTCCCTGGGCAGCCTGTTCTAACACTGGAATAAATGTGTAGAGAAAATAGGTTATTAGAGATACCTGTTGCTTCCATATGAAAACAGTATTTCCCTTTAGGGGATCTCTCTTGTTAATAGCCTCCATTTCAAGGTGTGCCAAATATGCTTGATAGGACTGTACATTTATAAAAAAATCCAAAACAAAACAAAACCAGAATCTTCCGAAAGCAAAGTCTCTCTTTCACCTGAAATGGCATTCAGAGACTTCCGGAGGGCTGAAATCTCTCTGTACCTCGGTGTAGCAGAGCTCCTTAGCAGTGTCTCATGCAGCTGGGAAACTTGTTTTTTCAACTGCCAGTCACAGGACCAAGCTGCAGTAGGTTATTACTTGATCACTAAGTTAACAAGTTGGAAAATGCTAACTGTCTTCACAGCTACAGAGGTTTGGTTGATGTCTTTGCACTGTTAGACTGGCAGAGCCACTGCATCGCTTTGCTTTGCCTTCTCTATTTACCTTCTTCCCTGCAGGACCTCTAAGTCTGATATATAGAGCTAGGATGGAAAGAGAGCCCAAACTCTGCTAAAGAGAACTCCTGTTGAGTTGTTTTATTTTAACTTAATTTTTTGTGGGGGTAGCAGAAGAAAAGGGGAAGTTGCTAAAACAATTCATGCTGTTCTACATGTGCATAGATCCCTGACAGTCTGTTCTGCAGACCTGTGGTTTCAAAGGGATAATGGAAACATCTGGAGAAATGCCAAGATGACAAGAACAAGGGAAGTCCTCACCACAGTAAATCAATGAAAATCAGAGTGTTTCTATAGTTTCCATATAGTAAGGTTTCTATTTAGTGCTGGGAGGCTGGTTACCTGATCAGAATAGAGAAAGACCCTTTTTCCACCCATGAAGATGCAACACAATAGGTAAGCTGTATTCTTTGATCTACTTCATTTACAGAAAATACAATGGGAAGTAAAATAATAATCTGAGAATTCAGTTTTGATTGGTAAATCTTCAGAGGTCTCCTGGGAGTGAGAGAGGAAAGGATGTAAACTTCAAGGGGAATCCAGGGCTCACTGAAGAACTGTTTTTATTTTCTCATGAACTGTATAGTCTTTGTTAAGAAAGACAGTTCTTTTCATCCACTTCTGTCCATCCACAAGCTTCAGCAAAATTCATTTACAACGCACACTGCTTGTGTTTTTCCCACAGGAACAGCATACTATGAGACTACAAATGTCACAAAAGGAGGACTTATTACAGATTAACTTTATTTTTTCCTAAAGTTAGAGTTAGGCTTGGACTGTGTTTGAATATATGACCTTCCATCTCTCTGTTGTGCTCTAAAGCCTTTATATTTGTGCAAATGTAGCTACATGGACAGTGAAAATGTGAAGTTTAAATTCCCCGTTCCTCGTTCATGGATACAGAACTCTGAGACATTTTACTGCATATTTAATGTTATTGCCAATAAACAGAAACAAAAGCCCTGATTTTAATAATGTTTGCATATGCAGTGAGAGTCTCTACATAATAAAGCCAAAGCGTAGATCTCCATGGATTTCATGTGCTTTAATTAGGCATTTCCTGAATATCTTACAGTTTTTCAGTACTGTAAACCCAAGGAGGGTAGAGTGTGAACACAGGCAGCAAATTTAATGATTTGACAGGGGGAACATATCCTTATAAAAGTTAGACCATCTGAAAGTTCTGAAGGAACTTGAAAAAAATAGTTTAAATCCCTGTTTTAAAAGCAGAATTTTATTTTTCACACCTAAATTGTACCACACTGAATGAGAATCAGATGTGCTATTCTTTGCACAATTTTTGACAAAATATTTTTACACACTGTCCTGTTTCTATCAGCTGTGAGCATCTCTCTTGAGATAGAGCATACACTCAACTGACATTGAAGCAAAGGATATCCAAGGATCTTCACCAATTTAGATCAGTCTGTGAAGTCCTGATTTGTTGGTTAACCTTTTCCTTCCTGATTAGATCTTGTTCATTAAATAATGTTTTCTTTTCTGTAGTTGTCTTTATCTTGCCTCTTGAAATACAACAAATGTTGATGTACAGGCAGTAGCCAGGAGATCACCGCATCCCGTATCGTCGCACTTGAATCAGATATCAAGTCTCAATTAGCTGTACCTAAATTGGCCAATTCATTTTCTCTGTAAAGGAACCAAAACTTTTTATGCATGTTGCGTGTAGGTCATTGTTCATTTCTGCTTTGGCTGCAGAATCAGCTAATGCAGACTGTCTCTGATCTCAAACTTCATTGAAACTTCGCATAGTTTAGTAATTTGTTGCCTAATAGACTATGCACTGTAACTAGAACTTTCCTCTCCCTATGAAGAGTTTTAACTGATCATTTTCTGTTCCTAATGATAATCTCTGAGTTCCACAGAGTTACTGCTGCTTGGACAGAAAAAAAAAGAAAAGAAAAATTATGTTCTCACAGCATTACATAGAAACAGAACTAGAAAAAGGACACAACAGGTCAAAACCAAGTTGCTTTTCAAGTGTCTCCTCTAGTACAGTGTGTAGTCAAAAATAAAAAAGGGAAAATTCACATATAATCTCTTTCTTTTAGGACTCCTTATTCTCAATTGCCTTCCTATAACTATAGGAACTATAACCAGTTCCCTTAACTCCTGAAACACAAATTAGTGTAATGGCATTTATTCCATTTTACGTTAAAGAAGAAGTGGAGGAAGACCTATGAACTGCAAGACTAAATTATAGCAGTTAACGACATAAATTAACATGTACCATATAATATGTAATTAATATGTATCCCCAAAGCAGAGAATGTTTACAGCAACCAGCAGTGGTTGTGGTTTGTAATTACTGTTTCAAGAAACAGATGAGCCTGCATGAAAGGTCTGGTGACTGTTTAATGGAGATTTCTCACATACTGGATAATCACCTGGCGATCAAGAAAATGAGAAACATCTCTCGATCACTCTGTGTTTAAAAACAGAAATTTATCCCAATGCTGTTTAAATATGTATTTGTTCCAATATGAAGTTAAAATAGATTTTAAAGTCTTTTTGTCTTCTGATCAACTCAAATCAAAACATTGAGAATATGTAACAAGCACGTGTCAACAAGGTGTCAGCCTCTCCCCTCATTTTTTTAACAGCAATATTCTCCAGAGACAGTGTAGTAGCTGCTAGGGAAATTTGAAGTTTGCCCTGTTTTCCAGTAGACATCTCATGTGGTGTTATAAAGACAACATTTTTCCTGATATCTCTTTCAGGAGATATTCAGACTTTTTCAGATATTTCCTAGGCCAAATAATATTGCTTAATGGTTTTTGCTTAAATACATTCTTTAATATATTTATATTTTGTTATTCCAGAGGATGAACTTATTTTCTTCAGCTTCTGGCTGAAGGAACTCTGACTCAGTCTATTTTACCGAAAAGAACTCTTTCCACTTCCAATCCTGAAGTAACATAAATTATACTTTAGTTTTCTTTGGCTTCTGCTCACAAATTATATATCTCTGTCTCCTTGTATTTAATTTTAACAATACAAGATCTCCTTACAAACTACTGGGAAGGGATGTTTCATTATTCTAGTTTCTTCAGTGTAAGGTAGAGCCTTTTTATTTGATGAAGCGAAATAATTGTCCACCTAACTTAAAGACAAGTCCCAGCCTGTGAACAGGTCAGTGATTCATATTATACAGAAGTCAAGCTGGAACCTACTAATGAACACAATGTCTCACAACTGAGCCCGCTTTATGATGTTCTTCAGAAAGAGTCACCTCATGAAAAGAGACACACCGTTCTTAAAAGGATCTGGAAAGCTTGCTGTGACATTATTAAAATCCTCTATTTTTACATGAAGGTCAAGTTGGAACAGCTCCAGCAGTAAGTCTGTGGTAGTCATCTTACAATGAGCACAGCGGGATAGGAAATGTCTCTTTGACTTCAATCCCATTAGTAACCTTCCATATGAGGGAGGTCCACCAAAGGCTCTGTAGTAGATTGCTTTTAGCATTATTTCCTATTACACCTGTCATTGGCTTGTAAGACTTTAGATCACAAGGTCTTTTCAACACATCTTAGATAGGTAACTGGCGTGCACTTTTTTTTACTTTGGATCTTGTTTGCTTTACTCATAGCAAAGTCTTTAAAAACAAAATAATTTGTTCTCGCTCAAAATAAGTATTAGACTGCATGAAGTGCTTGGTTCAAGAGTTGTCATCTCTTCATGTTTCATGATTTTTTTTTTTTGGCATCAAATACTAAGGCTTTAAAAATGTGAATTATTGCTGTTAAATGTTCATAACATTTCACTTGATGGTTCAGAAAAAAATGTGGATGTCACAGAACTTGTTAATAATTAATACCTTTTAATACAAAAATGTTAAAAACTGGCTTGAATTTATTAAAATCTGCCCCAACTTTAAAGTTCTCTTTTTGGCAGCAATCTGATCCAATATGAGCAAGAGTGCTGAGGGTCTTATTAGACCTAGTTTTGTGATAAAAACCCTAGGTTAATAATAGCGTTCACCCTTTAAATTGGAAAAGAAATACTGCTAGGATATTAAAATCTTTAACACTGCCTGATGTCATATGCTTTTAGGACTTTGATTATTGCAACTCATTCTTATTTAACTTCTTCAATTAGGTTCTGCTGTATCAGGAGATGATAAAATGTTGGTATTAAGATATTATTCCATGGATTATCTCTGTCCATCACTCTTCCACTGCATTACTTTGCCTTCAATTAAGCATTGAACCTGTTTACAGGCATTTGTATTTACCCTTTTATGTCAAGACTGCCTATATCATCTCTATTTCTGACAGAATTTTGTCCATGTTTCTGTGTTCCACTAACCACAGCAGTACTAAGTGCCTTAGCAAAATGTACATCTAATGCCCCAGTTCTTCCAGCTTTGAATCGCTTTACATCTCCTTCATACCAACTCCTAATACCCAAGACCCCTCATTTCTTCTGAATCTATTCCATAGTCTCTGCTCTCTCACCTTTAAGGTTGTCTTCTCCTTCTCCCCAGAGGTGACCACGTCCTCATTGGCTGCCTCTTTCGAGCCTGTTCAGACCCTTCTTGTCTGCTCTGCTGTTGCCATCATCCCATCCACTCAAATATCCTTAATCCATAATCCTCACTTCCTTCCATGCTCCATCCTTCACCTCTAACCTGATGACCTCACACACTTTGGACCCTACCCTCCAATCCAAAGCTGCTCTGCTCTATTTTATATGCCTAATATTCCTTCTCACCTTGTATAAAGTGATGGCTTATTAACTCATTTGTTGGACAGCTAAATCCTTCTATCATTTTGTCCTTTTTCTTCCCCCACCCGTTCCCTTTTCTAAAACCTAAAACAAGGATGTCAAAATGTCTCTGCTACTGGTTGTAATTTTTGATGTGGATACATTTTTCATCGCTGTACCCATTCTCCATTCTTAACTCATTTGAAATGTCAGGTTTTGTCACACCACCATCAGGTTCACAGCATCCTAAATTGACAAGTATACTGAAATTGGTGAATCTCCCTAGCACGAAGGGAGGGAAGAATGTTATCTTGGGTATCCTAGTTCTTATTTGGCTTGTGTGGTGAATTTCCAACTTTGGAAAGACCTTTCTCTAGTTTCTTATAACTGCTTTCTGAAACAGCCTCTTGAATTGTATTTATCTAAATTCCACTGAATATTGCCAACTCAAAGCATTTTCTCCTGTTTCAACCGGTAGAACAGTTTGGAATCTGAGCACTTTCATTTAGTGCTTGTATAAAAGGCATTACCAAAAAATTTAAATTATACTAACTGTATTTCCTTATGAAAATACTGCTTATGGTATCATTTTATAGCCTGAAATTTGTTTCACAGAACAACACTCCCTACCATCTTCATGTGTGTCATGGTTTTCTTCCCTCCACTAACTTGACATAGACACATACTACCAAAGATCCCTGGAAAATACTATGTAAGTCATCTAAACATTTATATTTTAGTGTTGTTTATAAGGAATTGTTTAATGCATGTGTCTTGTTTGCCTCAGTCATACCACAGTAAAATAAAAGGGGAAATTGTTTCTTGGCTTGTTTTTGATGATCAGCTTTGGTATAGTCTGGCTTGCCTTTCAAAATAAATTGGGTTTTGGTTGTTTTGGTTTTGTTTTTTTGTAATTTATAGATGCATGTGATTTAAATGTCCAGAGCCTCAAATCAGCTTAGGTAACAAAATTCTTCTGGATTCAGTAGAGAAGCTTTTCAGCAGAAACATTTCTCACTTATATCCATGTGTGATTCGTTGTAAAGACGCAGAGAAGTTGTTTCTTCCTATTTTCCCTTTCCTTGATGATAAACTGTTGCTTGTCCTTCACAGTTGATAGCTACATAGACAGCAAGCACGTGAGCAAAAGGGTTTTGTGGCTTTGAAATATGTAGGAGCTTTAAAATTAACTATCTTCTTTTATATTTGGAGGACAATGTTACTAGCGAACAGTTAGCTTGTTAGACGTAAGTTGGAAATCTTCCTACTCATCTTTTATTTCTTGCTGGTACTAGTTATCCTGCCAGTTATTTGTTAACACTCTACTTTTCTAATCCCAGAGTGAGAGAGTCTTCTGCTCAAAAGGACAGTCCAATCTTTTCTCTCTCAGTCTTTTTGTCATCCTGCCATCTTTATAGGGGCTCATCGGTGGTAGGACTTAACCTTTTTATACTGAATGACTGAGACAGATACTGCAGGAACAGGCTATGAGGGACTTTAAAAATGAAGACAAGAGCTTATGTTTGTAAAATAAAATGAAGGGGAACCAGTGAAGAGATGACAAAGACAAAGCAAAGGGCTTACGGAAATGATCTCTTCAGCAATGTTTTCTGGAGGAATATTGATTGTGTGAGACTGCATTTGTCAAGGCCAAAAGGAAAGGGTTGCAGCTATTGATATATGATGAAACTTTAGACAAGCACTTTATCTGTGAAGGAAAGATAGAAAGCTGTGTCTTAGAGACCTGGTAAAGAGCTATCTGCAGGTCTTCAACAGAACATGAGAACCTTGAGTCAAAAGCGTCGCTCGTGGCTGAGTGACAGGCAGGGTGTTGTCCACAGAAAGCAGATAATAGGAGGGCTTTGAGGAAGAAGACAAGTAGCAGTAGAAGAGTTTCAAGTTACTGAGGGATTATGGTCTGAGACTTGAAAGGAAGACCTGAAATGTGATGCAGAGTAATAGAGTGCAGCACCAAATGTTGGTGTACCTGGGTTCTAATTGTTTGGTTTCCAGCTCTGCAGCAGGCCTCCGCTGGGCTCCTCGATAAGGCATTCAACCTTTCTGTGTCTTTGTTTCCCCATCTGCCAATGAATGATAAAAATCTAGTTCACAGGTGCATTGTGTAGCTCAGTTAATTAATATTTTGAGGGTTTTTTTTTGCAGTCATCAGATGGCACAGCTATAGGAATGCTAAAGCTGTTAGTTAGCAATCACCACCAAAACCAAGAAACACAGAAATGGCCCCTCTTTCTAAAGCTCTATATACTTACTGTGAACTACTTTGAGATATATATCAAAGTACAGCTTTGTAACAGAATAACCTGGGATGACAATAAAAAAAAAGATTGAACTGCCCCAAAAGGCAGAAAACAGGATTAACAGGCAGGATTAACAAAAGCACATGAGCATGCAAGACATTTAACTAATTTTTAAAGACAGTGGCAGCTAGCCAGTGCATGGTTAGGCATTTGTGTAAATCCCATGGCATGCCTAGCTGCATCTTCAAATGTCTCAGTACATTTGCAAATCTGGCCCACAGATCCTGAGCAACCAACTTTGAGGCCGTTAACATGTCCCCCGTAGCTGTTGGGGAGCTCGTCCGACTCTCTCCCTGACCCTGTGGGGTTCCTTGTCAAAAGGTCTCTGAACAGGGGGTGATGGTGAGGAGACCTTTGAGATGGACTTTGAACTTGAAATGGATCTCAACAAGAGGGGAAATTGTTATAGAGGCGAGGGGGGCAGCTGAGAGGGAAGAAGAAGAGGGCTCTCTGTGTCCTCTTCAGTCAGACATCCCGTATTCCCAAAAGCAACCTAAACAGTCCTGCCTTTACAATAAGGGTTCTCGAAGTTTTCTTCATTCAGGCAAAGCTGTGGGACAGAACAGCTTTGGCAAACTGTGCCCGTGGGCTGGGTTGCTCAGCCCTGAGCGCTGGATGCTCTAGATGCAGCTCCTGACACCTCCGTGCCTGTGCAAATCCTGGAGCAAAGAGAACACTTCAAAAAAATTATCTAGAAAACTGGGACGTACAAAAGGCTGTATCATTTATTAACTGCAAAAATTCCTGATATAAAATGCTCTGAAATACTAACACACCTAAACACAACCTCATGTTGTGTTTCAGCTGAAGGAGACTACATGGGGTTGATGCGACCCAGGTGCAGGACCCAGCACTTGGCCTTATTGAACTTCATGCCATTGACCTCAGCCCATCGATCCAGCCTGTCCAGATCCCTCTGCTAATTTGCCGGCTCCATTTAGAAGCGGAGGGAGCTGGCAGCTCCAGCAGCTGGAGGGGTTGCCTGGGAGGATAAACCCCTCCAGCAGCAGCAGCCTGGGGAATGATTCACACCCAGGGAGTGAGTTACAAGGAGAGCTCTGTAATTTGACAGGTTGATATGACACCCATTAATTAAACACTTTATTTAACTGGAAAGCAGATTCCTTTCTTTCTCTTTTCATCCATACAATTTAATTCTTCCCTGCATTCAAGCCCAGTGGATGAAAGTAGGAGAGTTTTTTTCCCCCCCTCTTGTTTAATCAGTCTGACATTTAGTGTTTTTTCCAACTTTTCTTTATAGGCCCTGTCAGTGTCCACAAGACTGGGAGTATTGCTCCTGAAAATGAATGTAGGATTAGAAAATAAAGTTCTCTGTTTAAAAGATTTCCCGTATTTGCCAGCAAATTAAACATCACTTTGTGGTGTGGGAGACACACTGAAATCTCTGTGCTTCCTGCACTCAAACCAGCCACTGGAAATAAAAGTGTGACTGTACATCAGCATGCTGGCACCTTCTGATGAGACAACAGTAAAACTCACAGCCTCAAGGTAAACTGTCTGCCAAAGCTACCTGAAGTTCATAAGAGTAATTGAGTTCTAAACCTAGAAGAATGATTAAAATATGCAAAACATCTATTGATCTTGAGCATCTGGTGACTTGTCAGTAACCACAGACACAAAGCCAACCTGCTTTAACATACTGTTAATTACCAGTCTTCATTTAGATAGATTTTTTTGGGTATGTATCCATAAAACTAAAGGGTATCAGCCCTGCCATTCGTTATATTCCTTTTAATGAATGACCTCAGTTTTGTATCCCAGCAGGGAGGTTTGCAACAGTGAATGTTCCTGTCAATTGAAAATTGATCTTTTCCATGGGATGTTCCAAAAGATTAAGCAGGTATCTTTAGGCATGAGACTCAGGTCACCTCCATCCTGTTAGTAGCAGCATGTATAATTTTATTTTTGGGGTATTTTTTAGATCTGCAACTTCAGCCAAGAACAGTGTTCCTGAGACCACTGGATTTTACCTCTTCTATTAACTTTGAAAAAAAAAAAAAATTAAAAAAATGTAACCCACAAGATGGAGACATGAAAAAATAAATAGCCTCAGTGGAATATAGACAGATAATGACTATCCTTGCATCAAGTTGAAGAGAAAAATACCTTTCTCTATAAAGACATTTCATAGTTTATTGATCTTTGCAAGATTATTTTTTCTCAGCCTCAAAATCTACCAAAAAAAACAACCGACCTTTTCTTTTTAAATAACATATAGAATTTTTGTTTTGATGGACTAGAACCATAGGGCCAGGTCATGCCCTGTTAAATTCCATCGATGGAAGCAGAGTACAACTTGGAATAATGTCAGCCAAAATACCTTTCTGTCAAATTACTGTTTTGAAGTCTGAATAAACTATACAGTAAAAAATCCACCAAACCGTGCAAAAAAAGGGAGAGAGAAAAAAGAAAAATGACAACAAAAAAACCCTCCTGTGCAATGTGGTTATCTGGAAATTGACTTAGTTGCAGATTGCTTTACAGTTTGAAGGTGGATACAAATTCATAGAAAGGTAGCTCAAGATCTCGAAACAACTTTAGGTCCATTTGAGATGTTTTTGCTCATGAAACACTGCAATACCTGAAAATGGCTGGCTGTAGTGAGACATCCAGAGGACATCTCTCTTTTCAGCTGAGTTGCTTTTTGAGTGGGGCATGTTCACTGTGCACAGGTTGAAATTCTGGGTCCTGAGAATGGTCACATTAAACCCTGCAGAGCAAAACCACCGAGTGTCGCAAACTCAAAGGCCAGAGCATCAAGCTCTGTATCAGAAGGGTCCTGAGTACAACTCCTGTCTCAGCTCGTGCAGGAAGCACCCTGAGTCATCAGATTCCTGATCCTTTTTGCAGATGTCTGTGCAAACTTGGCTGCTGCATCCCACTCTGTGTACTGTGTGTGTAATATATTACTTAACACGAAACTCTGGCAGTGATCCTACCATAGGACTGGATTTGGTTTTGGTAGAATTTAGTCCTCAAACTGCTGCATGGCAGAAGTTAAAGCAGTGATGGAGCCACTCTTCCAATCTGCTCTGGAGTTGTTTTTCATTTCTTTAGTTTAATACCGATAATTATTAGATGAATTGCATATTAGATCAGGTGAAATGCTAGAATTTGTTTCCTCTTATGAAGGAACTAATTTTCTTAAACCCTTCCATTTCCAAATCCTGTACTCCTTGACCATTTTTAATTCAAAGCAGCTGTATTAATTCTTTCTATGGCAGTCCTCTGTGCTGCAATTACAGTATTAGCATTGAGCTTTTCAGACTTGATAACAGATTCTAATTTTATCCCATCTGGTTTATTGTGAAGATTTTTTTTCATGCCTGGAGGTGGCTTTTCCTTAATCATTTCTTCTATACGAGATTGCTAGTAGGAGCTTAAAAGGCTTTCTTTGCTGCAAAGAACAACTGCTGGTTTCTTCTCCACCAGGACAATGTATCAGCAGTTCTCTGGATAAGTTGTCTAGAAGGCAATCATTTGGAAGCTCTTGCCAAGCTAGTGAGGTTATTAGCCTTTGATCTCTTTTCTTAAATACTCTCACTATAAAGTTGCCCTAGCACACTGGCATTAAATCTCTACTGGGTTGTCTTCCTGAGAAGAAAGATAACAGAAAGCTTGTTTGTTCATTACCAAAATTAAATAATAAAAAACAATTGTTCAACATTAAGACCCCATATATTCACGTGAACATCCCGCTGCAGGCACTAGGGTGTGTGTGTGTACATGTGAAAGAGCATGGGTCCAGCTGCCAAGTGGGAATGAGCAGGAAGGGAAGGAATAGTTAAAAAAACAACAACAAACCCCAACAATTTTCCTTTTTCAGTTTTGTTTTTTTTTTTTAAAATCCTTGAGACTTGCATTTTATCTTTGCACTTGTGTTGACAGGGGTATGGCTGGCAGTACAATAAGATGTTCAAAGAAGATTAAATGGGATAGGTCGAGTTTAGGCTTTTAACGTCCCTAGACAGTCACCCAAATGATAATAAAAGGTGGGAATTTCATGAAAGTCATTATTTCTCTGAAAGATAACTCCTTCTAAATGTTTTAATGTCTCACTCATGCCCTCTCTGAATATACAGTTACTGGCGACTACCATAAAGTCTTCAGCTATCCTTGTGGACTTGCAAGGTCTATGAACTTTGTGTGATGTTAACCATTCATTACACCATATTATACCTCACAAGGCTAAGGAATGAGATCTGGTCTGTCGCTGCTTATCTATCCCTCATCTGCAGAGAGATGTCCTTAAGAACCCTTTTTGAAAGGTGGATCATCATAGGTGTTGAATGAAACAAGCCCATTCTTCCTGTCTGAGTGTAAAGATTACAAAGTGGAAATAATTTCCAGCCATATTAATAAATTGCAAATAACTTTATAGCTGGACATTGAAGGAATGGAGTCGTGATTCTTACCTCAGTCTGACCTTGCTTTTGGTAGACCTATTATTTTGTTGTGTTGACTTTTAGGCAGTGATTATATCCTAACATATACATACTTGCTCTAAGAAGCAATATTTGATGTGCTTGTGAATTTTTTCAGCACAAGTTTAGTATTTCTGTTCTGGCCTTACCACAGGATATAGTGTAGTGTATGTTTTGTGTGTGTAAATATATATACACACACACACAGAGTGGTATTTAATCAGTTTGGACATCAGTAGAGTTGGGCCACTCTACCAGTTAAAATGATTGCTATAGCTTTAAGTATAGTTAAGGTTATGAGGTTATGATTGCATTTTAAAAATATATTTCAGATGCTGCTTGCCTCAGTGAAAGACAGTCGGTAAAAGTAAGAACATATCCAGACCCTGTTTTCAGTGTATGAGGGGTCACTGCTTGATCCAGACTTTATGACTCAGTCAAAGCAGATTTCTGTTCATCTAGATCATCTTTGACATTTTTGAAGAGATAGCCGGTATTGTAAAAATATTTTAGGTTGTTATTCAACAGTTATATGCTCTTTGGGAGTTTGAAATAAACACCAGAAGTTATTGCAGTTTGTTCTTTATATTTTCTGTGAATTCTTAAAATGCTCTGAGTTTCTCCCTAGTTGGACTGTAGGTACCAGAACAATATTGCAATATTCCTTACCTGTTGGATTGAGTCCCAGCATAACTATAATAATTTCATGGCCTTCTGTGGTTTCACTGTACATATCTGCTCACCCTGAATATGCAGTTCTTAGTGAAAAGCTTTGATCAGTGTTTTTTTCCTGACAAGGGAGTGTGTCTCATTGCAAATTATGCAATTTCTGCTTTTCCTTATATGTTTCCCTGGTTTTACTTTTTAGAATAGTTTTATCTAGCCATAATAATTCTTTTCTATGAGTTTTATGATGCCTAAGCTCCTGCAGATGGCTACCCACTTTCTCCACCCCCACTGTATTATTTGGGCTTTGGTACATTAAACCTTGTTCAGAAATTAGTGACTTAATTTTATTTTTTAAAATTTAACCAAGGTGTTAAAAATATGGGTCAAAGTAACATACACAGTTTTTTGCTACAACTGGCTGCCAGTATGCCTATTCTATAGGTATACCACACTTATTCTATAGGTATACCACACATATTCTACCAGATCTAGTTTATGTGAAGTCATTCTCTCCATGCTATCATCTTAAAAAACCATATTTAAGATTTAAACTTCTCATCCATGTTTTTTGAAATTACATTTTAGCTTTCTTTCAACTGTATGTTTAGAGTCACCCTCTTGTCCTGTTTTCCCAACGATGTTGACATTGCAATGTAGTATCTTTCTGATCAGAAGATTAAATTATTTAGTATATCTGATATATATCGATGCATGAAAGCAACAACCAAAGCCTGCAGTACCCTGAAAATATCCATCCTCCAGATCAGTCAGTAGGTTGTCATTTATCATTACATGTATTAGGACAATTTAGCCAGATTTCCATTCTTGTGGCAGTGCTTTTAATTGAGCTAATTTTGAAAATTTTTTTGAAATAAGTTTCTTATATGGCACCATATCAAATGATGAGTAAAGTAAAAAGTATTACATTTACTGTCTTCACTTTGTCGCTAATTATTTCACTGTCTCTCTTTACACTCTCTTCCTCTTCCAAGTTTGCACCTACTATGGTGTATCTTTTGCACAACAGGTAAAAAACAAGCTTCTTTAATGAAACATTTCAATTTTGAGAACAGGTGGTCAAGCTTCTATGCCCCTGACACAAAGAAAAAGCTGTCTTGACTAGAAAAGAAGTCCGTTGTATGTAAAATACAGTATCTGCCATATCAAATTGAATGGAAAAATGTTCAGAGTATGTCACTTTAACGGTGGCTCTGCACAGAAATTATACCATGTGCATAGCTGTTCTGTTTGGGGGTTTTCCTTTATATTGGCAGCTGCTAAATAAAAGCTGTTTTAATTTCCTTTTTGTTTTTTGCTGATTGAGTAGTTAGCTCTAAGTCCAGTTTCTAAACAGCATCTGGCACTTTTTATGCAGCTATGAAAAATTTAAAAACAAGGTGAACCACTTTTGGCAAGCCTGTTACTTGAAACCCAAAGGGAATTCCAGAGTCTATAGCAAGCTTTATTATCTCTCTGCCAGTGCAGCACATCTAGTAATATGAGACTGTCTCCTCTGTTAATCTCAAGCAGTCAGAGAGAAACAGATGACCCTTGTCAACTGGTACAGCATCCTGCCCTGACTGCTGCCTGACAGGTACCCAGGATCTCCTGATTAAGCAAAATTCTAAGCAATTACAGCTGAGACGCAGAGGGATGCCTCATCCTGCTGTCATACTTTTTTGTGATGGATCAAAGCATGACAGATTGTATATGGGCTAGAAAATCAACTTCAGAAAGTTTAATGGCAGGAAGATGTGGCAGGGGAGGGTGAGGTTGGCCATGAGGAAAAGGTTCTTGAGGCAGAGGGTGGTGGAGCACTGGAACAGGCTCCCCAGGGAGGTGCTCATGGCACCAAGCCTGACAAGATGCCAGAAGCATTTGGCCAACATGTGCCCTCAGGGACATGGTGTGAATGTTGGGCTTGTCCTGTGCAGGGACAGGAGTTGGACTGGATGGTCCTTGTGGGTCCCTTCCAGCTCACAGCGTTCTGTGATTTGATGAAGTGGCTGGGCACCCTGAAAGCTGAAATGCGTAAGCTCAGGCATTTGCAAACACGCTGCTGTTCAAAGGGTAGGAATGGGAATTCGTTTAATTTTAACAGCGTTAATTTTAATGCTATTTAATAAGCCTAAGACCTTTGTTTACTGTTGTGAAGACACTTGAGGCATACACTAGTGATGGAGGTCACAAAAACGATACATCAGGAAGGAGAGAAATAGGAAGTGCTAGGTGCTCGCTGCAGCGGCAGTGGGTGCTTAGAGTGACAAAAGACCAGGGAGAGAAGATTCCCCTCTTGGGTGAGAAGTACTGAGGTTGTTGTCCTGGTTTCTCTAGGGTAGAGCTAATTTTCTTCTTAGTAGCCAGAACAGCTGTGGTTTAGGTTCAGGATGGGATTTGTTATGAGAAGAATGTTGATCAGGTACTGGTGTTATTAGTTGCTGCTGAAGCTCAAGACCACCATGTTTGGCTGGTTCACAGCTTCATTAGGGCTGGGAGGGGGAAGCGCAATAATTAGCAAAACCCCAAATTGGCATTTGGATGTGCCAATGAGATATTCCATCTCGTATCATGTCATGGTCAGTAGATTAACCAGGATTGACCAGAAATCAGGGGGATTCTCTCAGGGATGGCTCAGGCTCTCACTCTCCCAGGATTGGGGTTTGTGTCTGGGGACTATCTGTGCTCCGGGATCGCTGGCTGGGACAGGCTGGGCATCGGTCGGCGGGTGGTGAGCAACTGCACTGGGCATCACTCAGTTGTATATTCTCTTATTGTCATTATCATTTTATTTTAATTAATAAATGTTTTTTATCTCAACCCCTTCTTCCTTTCACCCTTCCAATTCTCTCCCCTACTCCCTGTGGGTGGGGGGACAGTGAGAGAGCAACTGGGTTTGGCTGCAGCCAAAGGAGTAAAACCACCACAGCGGGTGTCTCTAAAGCTCTGTGTTCAGCATTAGCAGGGTGTTACCTACTGAGAAAAGTTCTTAAATGTAACAGCACAGCAAGGAGCAGGTTTGATTTAATAAAATGTTTATTTCTCTTTGCAAAGAGCACAAGTCTGATGCTCAGTTGGAGTAAGCTAGCATGACTCTGTTGAACTAGAGTTGCCAGCTTACAGGATTTATCAGTGTTCTCAATACTTTTGTGCTTTTATAAGACATCTTTGTAGGTTTTTTATTATTATTTTATTTTATTTTTTTGTGCTATTCCAGTTTTTACCTTCTGGTCCTTGCAGTTTTGCTTGTCTTGGAACAGGTTGCCATGTCCCCTTTATCTCTGATGGGAAAGTGAGGCTACCTCTCACAAAGATGGCAATTCCTGAGGCTTAAATATAGTTATCTGTCTCCTCTGTGATTCTTTCAGAGCTCCAGAACTGAGATAATGTGGTACTGGCACAGAAAGGAGGCTGCAGCAATCCGTATATGTTAGTGCATATAACACTCGCAAGGGGATGACAGGATTTCAGATTCATCAGATACACAGCTGGCCCGAAGCTGAAAGGAAAGGGTCTGGGGACAGCTAGCCTGATGTATATCACCTCCTCTTTTGTATCCTCCATGTTATACCTCTGGAAAGCTTTGGGCATAGGTATTGTCCTTGGAAACTCTTATCAACCACTGTGCTACAGACATTATCTGTTGGCTGATAGAAATATGGTAAATTAGTTTTTAAGCCTTGCATGTAAAATATAATTTAAAGTTCTCAAGATTCATTCTTAAAGTCAATAGACAAAAGGGAAAAAAAAATCATTTTAAGTCAGTAAATTGAAGATTCTTCTTTATTTTCCTAATATGCTCTCAGGTACACTCTAAAGGCATTGAAAGTGCTGGTTAGGGGCTTAGGGCACGCATTCATCTCTCTTGTGTGTTTTCTAATGTCCCCCTTTACAGGAAAAAAACTCATCAGTGAAGCCATTATGCCACTTCACTATAGACAAGGCAAGTGATTCTGAGGTTTATTAACCCCTTGAGTAACTTAATGGCATATAATATGTCCTGTAAAAATGGACGTTTTAAAAAAGAAGTAGTTGTGACTTTCCCATGAGAAACGCGCTGTTCCACTCATGCTGGCGTGGAAAGGTTCAAGATCACAATAACTGTAAAAAATGTGTCCTCATGGGAATAGCACTCAGCAATTTATTTAGCACAACTTTTATTTATAGTGATATAGAGTGGAAAAGCAAATATTCAGCAGCTGTG
>NW_010327961.1:24078-41214 GCF_000700745.2 Antrostomus carolinensis
AAAAGAGGAGCAGTACAAGCTGCCATCTAGATAACTATCATATCACCTGTTGAGGTGAGAAAACAGGAGGCAGTGTGAGTAATGAAGGAATACTCACGTGCATTTGTGTGTGCTATTTATATGAATGGGGTTTTTTTGTTCTGGTTATGTTTGGGGGAAAAGAAAGGAAGGAAAGTGGAGAAAAGAAAGGAAAGGCACATGAAAAATTTGAGTTATGCTCTAAAACCTGTAGTTTTAGAAAAGTTTGTGGTGCAGATAATTGATTTTACATTCTTAAAACCATATATATTGAAGAAAGACAAAAGGCTGGTTTTGTAGACTGCCAGCATAAGAAGATGAGGAAAAGTGCTGGAATCAGAATCTACCACAACTCCAAAACTGGTAGTTCTGCCAGCCTGGCACTGCTCTCACGCATTTTGCCATGACTAGTGCATGGACCTGTGTGCCTTCCTGCCCTCTCCTGCCTGTACGTGACCCAGATCCTTTGGATCACATTAAAAAAAATCAACCTCCTTGCCTAATAAACATTTCCAGCCCTTAAATGTCAGCTCTGGTCTCATCCTAATACAGTTTATAGCTGCCTGCCTTCTGCTTGAACCGATCATCTGCTCAGAACCAGTTTTAGAAGTGACTTCCAGTCCAGATTGAAGACGGAAGTCCTGCTCCAGTGGCCTTTGAGAAGACTGTGTCCTGTGCTGAAATAGCTCTTCAATACAAAATAACACAGGAAAATTAAAGAGCTTTTACCTCTCTCCATCAGACACAACATGCAGAGAATATGTGGAAGACGCATAGTGTATGTCTGAGTGTATGCATATAAAATGTAATTCCAGGTGCTTTCTGGAATACTTCTAAATGTTTAAGAAACATGTAAATTATGTCTGTAAAATATCATATATATATATACACATATCTCTCTATCTTCCTTTTGAGTTATAACTGCTCAAGTTAAAAACCTCGTAGTTAACATGATTTTAAACACTTCTGAGATTAAGTTCTTCATTTCCTACTTCATGTTCAATATACAGAAGAATAATAAAAAATTGCTGCCTGGGAAGCCAGCGTCTCACTGCCACCCAGTAGTGAAATTGGTCCTCTTTGGAAGTGATTTGGGGATGGAGGAAGGCGGGTTACATCTGTTTTACAGGTACGGAATCTCGCCCTGTTGAAAATCCTTGAAAACCTGTTAAGAAATTTTTCTTGTTGAACATTGTATGAAGGAGTGTACGTGTAGAGGAGGATCTTCACTTTACTGAAGAAATTTCCTAGACTTTTGATATTGTAGGATTCTCTTAGAGGACTATCTGATAAAACTGCGTTCGGTAAATATTGTAGTTCACACATTTTTACATTTGAGGTTTAAAAAAAAAATCGTCTTATACGCTTCCTACAAGTGTTTTGAGACAATTCTTTAATTTTTTCCAAGAGTCATCTGGGAGATGCATGTAGCTTATTCAAGTCTTTGAAATTATTCACAGAAGTCATTTATTACTTCTTTTGCAGAGGGATACAAGAAATCTCCCCCCCTTTCTTATTTTGATTGCTTCTTTTCCTTTATTTTTATTCCCTCGTTGCACAGTTTTTTGAACTGCCACAAAATAGAAAGCTATTTTTATCACAAAAGAATATGCATAATGATATAAAACATATTTTAATTTATTTAGCCTTTTCTGGGATAAAGTCTAATTACAATCTTTAAAGTATACCCTAGCTGATATTATTCTTCCACAGAACTTTCAAGATACGTTTTATGATAAAGACTCATTTAAATATTGTATCTTGGCTTTTTGCTGATTTAAATGTTCTGTTAAATAGATCAACTGTTATCAGTCACTGCTGTGTAGTTCCCATATATATTTATTCTCAAACTGTGTTTTCCATTTTAATAATCTTATCTGTACATTGAACATTTACATTCTCATGAAACCAAACTCTTTGCAGATCATCATATATATTTGGTTTTTATTCATGCTCTGGGTTTTTTAATCACTTGCAGTACTTACACTCAACTTGAACCTAGTGAAGTACTTAACCAAAAGATGAATTTACAGCACTTTTAGCTGAGACACTTTGGTGGGACAGTTCACTGGAATATTTTGCCCAGGTCCAGGCAAAACCAAACACTGTGAAAACCCTGAGGCAAATGTAGGTGCCTTTTAATTCTTGTAGGTCTGGAAAGCTGCCCACCTCAAGCTTGTGTTGTTTCTTTATTCTATAAAACTCTCCAGGTGGTAGAGAGAGGTTAAAAGAGCTTTTGTCACCTCTAACAGCATCCATCTCCTGCTCCCCAGCTGCTCGGTGGGTATCACCCACAGCCTCGGACAATACCGCAGCTTCTCTCCACCTTGGATCTAACTTCAGAAGCTGAGCACTAGTAGGAAATCTCTTAATTGTTTCTATTTAAAACTGTCAATGACCCGAGGTGGCACAGTGGGAGGGAAGGGCTCAGCCTCCCGGCCACATCTATCAGCACCCACAGCAAGGAGAAGGTCCCCTTCCTCTGCTTTGGGAGGCAGCAGGAGAGCCCTCTGTCACTTGGTGACAAGGAACGCAAGCTGCCTTTAAGGGCTAGGTGGTCAGGCCCCAGGTATTTTTTATTTCATCTGAATTCCTCAGTGCTTTTGAAAGCGTACATTGGTTGTTCCATTCAGTTTTGAGGAGTAAGCAGGATAATGAGACAGATGGTGAAGGGTCTGGAGAACAAGTCCTACGAGGAGCGGCTGAGGGAACTGGGGTTGTTGAACCTGGAGAAAAGGAGGCTGAGGGGAGACCTTCTGGCTCTGTCCAACTCCCTGAAAGGAGGGTGGAGAGAAGTGGGGGTGGGTCTCTTCTTCCAGGTAACAAGCGATAGAACGAGAGGAAATGGCCTCAAGTTGTGCCAGTGGAGGTTCAGATTGGGTATGAGGAAAAACTTCTTCACCCAAAGGGCAGTCAAGCATTGGAACAGGCTGCCCAGGGAGGTGGTGGAGTCACCTTCCCTGGTGGGATTTAAAAGACAGGTAGACGAGGTGCTCAGGGACATGGGTTAGAGGTGGAATGGGCAGTGTTGGGTTTATGTTTGGACTCGGTGATCTTAAAGGTCTTTTCCAACCACTACAGTTCTGTGAAGATGTTGTACACAGTAATTGTGTGGCTAAATAACTTTGCTTTGAAACACTAATGTTTGGTACTGTGGGGGTGAGCCGTCAGTCAGTCACGTAAGCAAAGTGGGGTTCAGACTGAGACAGTGTTGTGGTTTAACCCCAGCTGTCAACTAAGCACTGCACAGCTGCTCGCACACTCCCTTGGGTTGGGATGGGAGAGAGCATTGGAAGAGTAAAAGTGAGAAAACTGCTGGGTTGAGGTAAAGACAGTTTCATAAGTAATGCAAAAGCTGCGTGTGTAAGCAAAGCAAAAGGAATTCACTCACCGAAGTCCTGTGGCGTGGATGAGAATTCCTTCATTTCTGTGAATAACTAGAATTGATTTCACCATCCAGAAATAAACATTTCTAGGAGAAATGGCAAAGGCAAAAGGGAAGATGAACAGGATAGCTTATTAATCTTTATTTTGTTGCTTAGCCTGATAAGTTGTTTTAGAGTTTCAGTCAGGTAGTTGCAACTAATAATGGAAAAGAAAGTCTATTAAAAACAGGAAAAACCTCCGGTGCTTTGTTTTGCTGAGGACTATCAACTAGTACTTGACAACAGCTGAGGTGACAGCTGCCAGTTCATTTTATAGCTCTTTGCTTTACCATTACATGCAGCTGGTTGGGAATGTTCTAGCTGTTGTTCCTTTGCTAATAGGTGTAATTTAAAGTTGGTCTTCTTAAATCATGTGTTACTGAGTTGCAGGCTGGTTTTGCTATTTTTCTGCTAGGAAAAGAGCTTTTTTATTTTCCAACTATGTGCTAAGGGTCAGTATTTGTTCATCTGTCTAAGACTTCTCCATTTCTCCTCCTTCTTCTGTACCTGAACTTTGCTGTTATGATACAGAAAAAGTGTTTAGTTTGTGCTATTTTGGGTTGTCCTGGGGTCCCGTGGAGTGGGCTCATAAAAGGTGCAGTGACTGTTTTTTCTGTGCTGTGCTCCTCTCTGCCTCCTCCCTTGCCCTCCCCCCAAATAATGCTTTTTAGCAGAGCTGTTTATATGACCCAAAACTTGGGTTCTGAAGTCAAACACTAGAAAGTTTCTCTGAGTTTCTAAGCCTGGGTCAATTATGATGCTAAATAATTTTACTAATATTAATATCCAATGAGTTGAGAGTATGCTTTGAATGCTCAGTGTTTGCTCTGTTAGGAAGCAGAAATAATCCCAAGTGAGTAGCTGGGATTAGTCACGGCAATTACACACAGTGCTAGGGATTAGCAAAGGTGAAGTATTTGAAAGCACTCAATCGGTTCCTTTCTACATATTGAAGCCTTGCATAAAATTATTCTTAATGACAAACATATCTATAAACTGGAGATTTGTATGTTCACAATTTCCCAGAAAGCAACAAAAACATCACCCAAAAAACCCCCCAGTTCTATGCAAATAAATAGTTTATCTAGAATTGAAAGGGTAAAATTAGGACCAAAATTAGAATCTGACTGAGATTAAACATTATCTCTGGTTCTGCTTGTCTTTTTGGATTCAATAATTTGTAATTCAGTTCTGAAAATCAGAGTGTTTAGTAATTCGTGTACAGTTTTATGTACACCTCCCGTACAAAACAGGCTTGTTTGCTGTCTGCAGTATTAAACATTTTAATGAAATGTGAATGGTGATATTTATGATAATCACAGAAATATTCATCCAGATAGAGGTAAATTCATTTACAGTCTTTCAAAAATTAAACTACTCTCAGGTCACAGGGGTGCCAATAATAGCTTTACCGTAAAATATTCTGAATAATGCATAAGGATAACATTCTGATATTTACCTAATCTAGCCTAAAAGATTAAGATCTAATAGAAAACTTGATAATATGCATTAGCTGTTTGTAACAGGGCAGACTTGAAGACCCTGCCCATGGACACAGGACTCCTCTCTTGAGACCTTCTGCTCCCAGGTGTTTGAGGGCAGGTGCCACGTAATTATCGCTGAGTCATAGGAGCAGGTGTCTGTTGTTAACCCTAATGAGGTTATAAAAAGGAACTGGAGGCTTTTGTGGTAGAAAGAAGGTTTTTGAGCTAAAGATTGTGTGAACACAGCTATGAGGCTCTCCAAGATTGGGGAAGAAATTTTGGATTTCTGTTTAATGACTGCTCAAAGTTTTAGCTGTAACCTTCAGGTTACATGGTCTAAACCTGCTGGCTGGAAAGAAAACTTTTCTTCATCTCTGTCCACAACAATCTGGAATGTGTGAATAGTCTGAGTCTTCTCCTGCCCAGAAGCTCCAAGGAAAAAGGTCAGTGTGAAATGTAGTGAATATGGATGTGTTTTGTTTGATGCTTTCACTCATTTTGGTGTTTCTCTAATTATGGAAGATGGGGAGTTTTATGGGATGGGAATAGAGTATCTTTGGTTTTTCTGGTAACTTATAAGCTTGCAATATTTTAAAATGTGTCTTGTGAATAAAGCTGCACGGTTAGTAATTTGGTTAGCTGTGTCATAAATTACAATAGACTACTTTTATTTCCCCCCACCCCATTTGCTACTCTGGAGCTGTGCAGGATGTCTTTATTACAGTGATCTTTCCTAGCAGGTCACATAGTGTATCCTTGTCTGCATATCTTAAGTACCATGTGATTTATTTTCATTTACATGTCTTCCTCTATTGTTAATTAAACTAAAAATAACACCTCGGGTTCACACGAGCTTTGCTGTTTTAATATCCAACTTTTCTTCTGCTGTGTCCCTAATCAGAAGAACTGAATGCCCTAAGGAAAAATAAACAATCTCAGCCTTTGTAGGACTGATTTTTATTTGGAAATTGTCAGAGTACTAAATACTGCCTGTGCTGTTATAATAATCCATGCAGAAGGAGGCAGATCTTGGCTCCAGGGAAGGCCGACCTATTTAACAGAAAGATTGACTAGCCCAAGGAAGCCATTTCTTAAGCAGATTGAGGTCGCTGTGATCTGCAGGGATATGTGTGTTAGAACAAATAAGTTATCGCCGTACCCGTGACACTTTCCTCCTGATTGTTTTGTTTTAATTCCAGCAAAAGCCATGGAAAATTCCCCTAACAGTGTCTGTTGCTGACCTGCTGGGTTTATGGCCCCAGGTAGCCAAACACTTCAAGCTACTCGGTTTTTAAAATGTATCACTGATAGCTCAGATGTTGGGAGAAAACTTAACAGTTGTGAAGCTCGAGAGATGAAAAGAGGAAGGCAAAGATTAAACACTAGTTAGATTTTTTTTTTGTTTTTTTTCTCAGAGTAACTGAGTAATTGCAACCTAGCCAAATCTGTGCAATGAAAATAATTTGTCTCTACAGCAGACAGCTGCTGTCGTCGTGCTCCTATGGTGGTACCATTTGTGTTACACGTGTCCGCTCATGGTATTCTTGGTCTCCATTAAATTTGCATTGAATATCACTGAATGTGCAGTTCCTTCATGCTACCTGATCTAACATCATCTGTATTTTATTTCCTGCTTTTAAAATCACAGGAACTTTCAAGACTTTAAATAAGAACAGGAATGTGATGCCTGGTAGTGAAACAAACAATGTCTAATAAAATGCATTCCATCAGGCAGGTCCTTGAAATTATGGACATTATTTCTGCTTCCTGGTTGAGGGATACAACATTACCATGATGAGTCCTAAATTATTTCATTAAGTTTTCTTCACTCTCTGTTCAATCTTTAAAAAATTAATTACCAATTCCTCATTCTGTCAATTAGTGAAAACCTACATAAATTACAGTAAAGAGCTACTCAAGTCATGACTATTTTTTTCAAAGAGTTCTATTATTATATAAAACTACTCGAAAAAAAATGGCTGTGTTTAAGTCAGTGGTGTGGCTCTTTTCCTTTAAGTGTATTAAATAAAATTATTAAATAAGACTCATGTTTAAAAACAGAGAAAGGCTTGTCCAAGTGATAATATTGGTCATATGACAGTGTGATGTGAACCACAGAAAACCTGTAGAATACTGTGATTTTGCACTTAAATAGGACTGTCACCTGAAAAGATGATTTTTTTTTTTGTTTTGCTTTCATGTTAAAATGGAGTTTGTATTTGAAAAAAATGAGCATGCGAAGGATTGTGCCATTTCTAATCAAGGAAATATTTAAGTATATGTGGCCGTATAGAACACTGATAATAAAACAGGGAATCTGCCTATTTATTTTGGTAGGAGATTCCCTTCCCTCCCCCAGGATTTGTCCAAACCCCATGGATTTTGCTGTTCTTTCAAAAGAAGGATGGAATATTCTCTAGTATGGTGCTTAACAGCAGATACCGGGGTTTGGAATTGATGTTAGTTCAACCACGTGACTTCACCACGGATTAGATTTAACACATAATGATTTAACACAAATTGATAATGGTGAAAATAAAGTGGTTAAGAAAAGACATTGCTTAACTGCAGTCATGAACAATCCATCAAAGAATTTCAGCTTGTCAGTTTTCTTGTGTATTCTAACCGTTTACAGTCTATTAACACATAACATATGTTTAAAAATAGTGTCCTTGTATGGTGAGGGAAAAAGAGTGCTGTGTGTATGACTTCACCTTGGAATCTACCAGTCTTCTCAACCAGTTTGTCTTTTGGTTTAATTTGTCTTTTGGTAATAATAGATTATTTTATTCAAGGAGCAGAGAATACTGAGTTCAGAGTTGTAACTCTGTCTTAATCTGTTACGAGGTATAAATCACGCATGTGATGATTTCAAAGCACTTTTCTAACATTGCGTTTTGTAGTGGGTGGCATGGATTGGAAATGCAGCTTTACATTATGTGTAAGATGTACATATGTGTTCAGATACAGACCCTGCTGTTCACTTTCTGTCCTGTTTCCAGCATTCCTATCCTCCCTGTCGCTGAACCTTTCTGCCTTTGGTCTCATTTGTAATCCCTGACTTGTCTCTTCCAAAAAAATCCGATAGATGTTCTAGGTGCCCACATAGGAAGGGAGGCTGCTCTGGACTCCTGCTAACAGAGGGGAGAAGGGGACTGGCTAATAAGCTTGTGATCATAACCAAAATTACAAACCTTTTTCATTGTGTAGGGTTTGACACTGCTGAAATATATTGGAACACTGTGAGTGTAGAGGCAGAGGTCAAAGCATGAATTCAGTGCTTATGAGCTCTGTAAGGATCCCTCAAGGCCCTTCAACTGCCTTTAAAAAAGAAAAGAAAAAAAACCCAACCCAAACCCCACAGAACATGATGTCAGGAGGCACTGGTAAAGCAGAATGTGTTTAGTGTTGTTCATTAGTCCGTTTTACAGCATTTTAGGAAAAAATATCCTGGTGCCATCACTCCATGGAGGTTTCAGAGAATGAAATTAACTATAATTCCAGCAGAAGCATGTCTGGGATGTTGTCAGAAGCGTAAATAGATCCTTGACCTTATTTATATTTGTTTCCTTAATAATAAATAATACACAAGGAAGTACTTGCTGTAGTCACCAAAAATGCAAAAGGAGGGGAGGGGAAAGGTTTCTATATGTGGGTGGGACTATGGCAGTTGGGTCAGAATAATGGGATACACAAATAAGGGCTTAAAGTCAAAACCAGAAAGAATTCAAAGCTTGATAAAACTGACACATCTGAGATACTTGGCTTTAAGGTAATCTTTAAAAGTATGTTTACTATTTCTGTCTTTGTGTTCATGGCAAGCGTTTTCTTCTCAGGTGAGTGAAATGAGTGTGTTGAATAAACAATCTTCTCAAGCCTGTGCAGGTAGCCAGGATAAGAATCAGCCTTTCTTTAAGTCAGTGTTTAGTTAAGATGATGCATTGTGACAAAAATCCTGTATTCTTTTGGAGGGAACTTGATAGACTGTTTCTAAATTGCACTGTGGTAATCACTTTTCTGCTATGTTTTCTGTAAGTTAATCAAAAAATGAGTCAAGGTTCTGTGTTTCAGTAAGCTTTTAATAAATGTAATGTGGAAACACACTTTGCTTAGGGACTAGTCAGGGAAAGCAGGCAACACAAAATCGGAATATCTTTCTATTGCACTTTAAAAACGTAAATGAAATCAGTGTGAGGCAGACTACTTAACTTTTGAAACAATATATTTAAAGTGTGGGTAATGGAGAACATATTTAAAGTCCAAATATTTAGACTACACAAACTGTAAGTAGCTAGCCAGAATAATCACATATGTATGTGTATGTTCAGTACATATATGTACACTGTGCTGGTCAGTACAGTAACACACCTTTGTGGCAGCACCAGCCACATTAAAAAAAACAACAACAACAAACCATGCATGGAATTTCCCACCTCTGGAATTTCTGTTGTAAGTCTCAAAAACTGGAGGTTAAAAGTGAGTAGTTGTTGTATTGCCCAGTGCTACTGTTGAATATTAGAAAGAAAAAAAAGATGAAGGAACCCATTTTGTTGATAGAAGAGATAAATGGATAGATGGATGCTGATGGATAGATCCACAAAAATATGTGGAAAAGTCTTGGAGACTCTGGATTGCGTTAGTGAAACCTTCTTACTCTTCAGCTTGCTCATACCTTTTTGTGACAAGTTTGATGTCTACTGAAAGTTTAGTATCTAATGAAAGCCAAAAAATGGGGCTAATAATCACTTATTCTGATCTGTTGAGCCTGGTGATACTAAAGAACGTTGGTTGGTAATTAAGAATGGGGCTAATAATCACTTATTCTGATCTGTTGAGCCTGGTGATAAGAACTAAAGAACGTTGGTTGGCTCATAGCTGGATGATAATTCCTCTTGATTGGGACTGTCTTCTTAGCATTGCTTCTCATATTCTGCAGGCTCTGCTGCTTACTGTACGTGTTGGAGGGGTGGAAAGTGAACCAGCTTCTCTCATTTCAGCATTACCTGCTCGTGACACTGTGAGCTTTTTCTTTTACAGAGTCTGCTGTGCTGGCAAAGCTGGGAATTGAGATACTGCCCTTGGTATTGGGGAGGTGATGGAGAAGTTTTCTCTAATTACTTCAGGATGCCTCTGTGGCAGAGTTTATTCTTGATTCCAGGTCCTGCCTGGCATGGGCATGCTTCAGTACTTCAGGCAGAGGCAAAGTGATGTCCTAGAGATAATGAGGTTCTAAATTGGGGTGAAAAGCCAGCAAGTAAATGTGAATTCACAATTAAACAAAAAACCCAATGCCAACAAAACTTTTTTTAGCCTTCAAAGTACTATCAGGTTTCCTTTTTGGTATCTCCAGGATAGTCTTGTTTGAGTTATTCCCTTCTTGTTGAGCCCATCTATTTTACTGTGCTGTAGTTTAGAGGTAATTGCATTGTGGAATTTAGCAGACTTTTAAAAAAGGTCCAGAAACCAAACTGCTGAGACAAACTGTTGTGATTTGGAACAAAGCTAGTCCAAAAGATAAAAATTTAAAATTGTGAGTACAAGTAAAGATAGATTATCTGGTGTAACTTCGAAATGAAGCCAAGCTTGCATGTACATTTAACTCTGTTTCTGTACTCTTTGCCTATACCTGAGGGGTGACCCATGGAGGTTGTCCAAAGCAAATCACAATTCTGCTACTTTGTCTTTAAAGCAAAACAATTATTCCTTGGTTCAATCACTTAATGAATAATTAAGCAGTCTTGTATTTTTTAATAACTGAATACTTCTCACCTATTAGAAAATCAGCACACTGGAAAGTGTCAGATAAGTGACTTTTTTTTAACTGCTTATTGACAGAACAAAGATATTTACAGGAGACTTAATATTGCATTACAGCTGGATGTGAAGTAGTTGGATTCTAACATTTTTTCTTGATATGGAATTTTATTTGGGAAACAAAAGAAGCTCAGTTTGTCTCAGTAGAAATAGTTAGATCTTGTATCTGAAAGAATTTTTCCTGGAGCAGTGATGTTTCAGAGACTTTTCTGGGGAGTTGCTGCTGGTAGTTCACATATTTTCCAGCCTAGGGTGTATACATCAGTGCTTTTTACCTTTTCTCCAAGAAGTTCCCCATCTCCGTTTTTGTGGAAAACCTTTTCCTTACAAGTATCGTTGTGATGCTCTGCGGACGTTTCATTGTTCTAACTGAAATTTCAATTTGCTTTTGTTTCTATTCTGAATGCTTTCTTCTCTGCCGTATCCCAAAGGCGGGGGAGCTGCCCTAGAAAGTTTTGAAGATGGATGTATGTGTTTGACCTATCTGTCTACAACAAAACAAGATGTCAAAAATCTGCTCTGGGAAATCAGAGGCAAAGTTAGAAGTATCTTAAAATTGTCAAACTCTACTTCTGAAGGAAGCAGCCCCTTTTTTTTTTAAATTGTAGACATGAGCCTCATCTATATCTATCTATATACATATGTATATAAGGGACAAGCATATGGGTTTTTCTTGACTGCAAAAAAATTTCAACATTGTTCTCTGGCACTTCAGTTGTCTCAAAGATTTTTCAGTCACTTATTTGTCACTACACTGGGTGGTGACAGCCGCAACCTATTTATCACTGTGAGTGACAAATAATGTCCACCACTGGGGACTTTTGGTTGTACTTAATGTGTAAATCACAAAAGCAAGAAGGAGTATTTGAAATTCCCTGTGGAGAATGAATGAAGGCTTTTCTACATATTTTATTTGTATACTGTACTAGACTAATTTTATATAATATGTAAGTATGATTGCAAACAAGAAAGGTCTGAGATATTTTCCTTCACAGTTTGCTAAAGTATGCAAACATTGGAAGATAAAAAACCCCCCCCCCAAACCCCCAAACAAACACAACTGTCTTTTACAGTTAGTGGAATAAAACTCCCAGAAGATTTATCTTACTACTTATTGACCTGAAAGATCTAACTGGGAGTAGTAGTATTACGGGATCTGTAGTATACAAATACTTAAACAGAATGTTTATAGTAGAGCCAACACCAAGTCTCAAAGGAGTAGAGAGTGCTTTGGTTTTATCACACAGCTGATTCAGCAGCTTTGGAAGGGTTGGGGCTCTACCAGAAATAAAGACATTGTTGGTCTTATTCTCTTTGTTTATTTTTTAAATCATCTCACCTTCTTATACAAAGCTCTTGGGTGTGTTATGTTTAACTCGAATGTCGCTTTGAAGGCATTTTGTTCGTGTGATGGATTTGGTTTTTATTAATGTTGGAAATATTTCTATGTGTAAAGGCAAGCCTAGAATGACTCTGAAGAGTTGCTATCTGTCCCAGTTTTGCTAGGATAGTTAATTTTCTTACCCTATTTCTCTGTTTAACACGTCTCGAATACATGGACCTGTTATATAATGTGTTTTAGTGGCATTATAACAATCGTACTATGTTAGGTATGAACGCCCTTGTCCTACTACAGTCACTTGCACATTCATGCTAGGACATTGTCTGCCACGTGGTTTTAAACATATGTTGTCTTACTGGCCTAAAATATCTTCCATGTGTAAAATACAATCTGGACATATATGCATATTGGTTTAAACACACAAATTCAGCTTGTAACACAAATTGCAAGTGTTACATCGTAGTACCAATGCAATAAGAAAAAGGTTGCAAGACTACTTGAACAATTTTTCTGCAAGCTTGCCAAATGTTCCTCCCATCATTTTACAATTAACATATCTTTCCATCTAAAGCATATTTCCTGATGTACATGTAACCATTTCCTTACTGGTTTAGGCAAATTATTATTAAGATGGAAGAACTAGCTTTACACTGAAGTGCTGTTAGTCTTTAGAAAAGGTGATCTTTCCTTTAGGCTTGTTTTCCATGACTTTTTCAGATAAGTCATGATCTCCTTGGTTGGGCTAAAATTGGAAAGAAAATCAAACTGTAGTTCTAGAGAGAAACTTTTAGCTATCAACTGATCTTCAAACCTCATATTTAGCAAAGGGGTCCTTTTATTTGCTTGCTCTATCTTAATTCATATGATTCAGAACTATACTCATATTATTTCTACTAGTACAGTTGAACTGATACACTAGACTTTCATAATCTCCCCTAGAATGTCCTGCTACAATGCTACCAAAGAATGACATAAATTTTTCCCATTATGTTTGTCAACAGAACTATATCCCAGTATAGCCACACAAGGATCTCATTAGTCTCACTATTTCTGGTTTTAAATAAAACTATTATTTTCTAAAACCTAGATGAGAACAAGTTGGGAGCCTTATTTTGATCACTTTATATGTATTCCCAACTTACACTACACTAAGGAAACCAACTCCTGGCTAAAAATAGTAGGTTTGTATAACAGGGTACCTTTTCTGTGAACACATGCTGCGTAGGAGCGCTTATCTGCTTTTGGCATTTCACACCTCTCGCAGCCTGGGGCTTACAGCTTTGGGAAGTCACATGTAAGGGCAATAGGAGAAGAAAGTTGAGCCTTGATTATTTCAGCAGTGGTGGAATCAGAGCTGTGGGGAGTCACTGCTGAGGTCTGTGGTTGTTGCTGTAGTCAAAAGGAGTTTTGAGTAAGGGCTCCACAGAAAATCTGAGGCTGTCCTGTGATTTTTAATGAAAGAGTATTGATTCTGAATTTTCAATAGTATTGTAGCAATATGCTGCCCATCCTTGAAAGAAGGATTTGTTTTTTTCTTGATATTCAGAAGATCAAAAGAGCAATGAATGCATGAGAAAAATTAAATACTTGAGGGTGTGTTTGGGAACAGGGGGGTTAAACCAATGTGAGAAACAACGATAGAGTGGGAAGATGACATTTGTCTACAGATGCACATTATGAGAAATAGGAACTGACTCTCAAAACTCAAGTTTTCTTTTATATATAAATTAGAAGAGTGGAGTAGTTTTTGCCTGAAGTTGATCTGTAACCTAACCACCGATTTTGCTCATTTTGCACTTAAAGTGCAAGAATTAATGCCAGAATAGAAAACAAGGTCTGTGAAGAAACATTTCCATTAAACATAGAGGGAGGAAGGAAGCAGAGGAAAGTGGTGGGTGTTTAACAGTGTCTTCCTGCCAAAGCCCCCCCAAAAAATCTACTCCTCTTCTCAAAAGTACCTCACACTCAAGTGGCAAACAATTAATAATTAACAGGTTGATGGCCAACATTGTGATGGGTAATCCAAAGAATGTTTGCACTGGACTATCCTAACGTTTTTCAACAAACACTTGTTAGTGTTTATAGAATTATATTAGGAAAAATAATGCTTTAGTGCCTGCTTTCTTGAAAGAACTACATGTTGCAGAATATAAAGCTAGTGGGAAGTCTAATAAGCTAGTAGTAAAAACAAAGTACATCTTCTAGGTCCATATGAAATGAAAGATACATCTATTTCAGGCTGATGAATTGCTTATTTTCTCTGATATTTTTGGATGGCACTTGAATACTTCTATTAAATAGAAGTAGTCCTCTAAGTAGTCTTTCATTTAAAAATTGTAACTGCTCGTGTGATACTGATAGTAAAAATACTGAGCAACCTGTAGGAGAAAAACAGAAATCTGAAATATAAGGTGTCAATAATGTCTCCATTCAGTACAAGTGACAAAGTCATGGTTGCAAAAGCAGTATATCAGAACTTAGGTGTTAGCTTCATAAGAGTTTCCCCATTGTTCCCTGAATTTAATAAGATCAGGTTGTGAGGAAAAACACTAATTAAAAGAATCAGTGTTTTTTCTCCAGCACTGAATTATGAGGTCATTACTACTTGTTAAAATACTTATCCCACTCAAATATTCATAATTATCTATTAGATATCTTCCAGAGAAGGAGATTATGGTAATACATCTAGCTCTTGTTATTAGGTGGTAGTTTTCATCAGTATTCAAGATGAGTCCATTACCCTGAGCCATAGCCACATCAATATAAATCACCAACGCAAATGCTAAACAAGTAAGTTCTGTGTGGGAAGGACACTGCTGCTTGCTTTACTTTCCATAGTTTTTTCTTCTGCACACTACTTGCAGCACTTTGAAACCTGAAAATGCAATTTCTCTTGGTATTGATTTTTGTCCTTTCCCATTCAGTAAGCACTGGGGTACATGTAGATCTATGCCCGTACCTTTCCAGGTGGTGAGCTCAGAATATGCTTTATCGTTTCAACTTGAGACCCTGACCTCACTGTCTGTACTGCAGTTTATCTGCAAAATCAGAAGTAGTAGTAGTTTACAGAAAGTTCTGATGAGCTCCTTCATTGAAGTGTCTAGTTATAGCATTTGACTGTACAATGGGATGAGGATTCATATTTGGATACAGAGAAACCAAATCAACAAAACTCAGACGAATAGCATGTAGAACAATTTCTTACGGATGGCTAGTGTCACCCAGCCTCATTCAGTCATTTGTTTTTCTTCAGGAACAACAACACACTGTCTCAAGGCTGCAGACTGCCAAAACTAAAGGTACTATTTGCAGTGGTTTGCACGGCAAGCCCCAGTGTCTGTCAGATAACTCAGATTTTTATGGCACAGAAAAATGTTGTTCATTGTTGGCAGTTGGTTATAAGACCTCTAGACGTGATGTCCCCCTTCAGTGCTATTCCAGGTATCTAAGTACCTCTTTAGAAAGCAGAGAGCTATAAAATGGAATTGGGAACTGAAGCAGATACCAAGATATTTTAACCTGTCAAAGTCAAAACCTCAAGTAATCAAGGTTCACATGCATGTGTCTGGATTTCATGGGTACTGAACAAATCAGAAAGCACCTTGCACACATATACACACGCTCCTTTTAAAAGGCACAGCTGAGGTGTAAAATGCTGAACAAAGTGCTACCCAACTCTTTTGAACTTGCTGTCTAAGGCTGGGAACAGTGTCAAGGTCTTCAGAATCAATTTTCAGTGTCACGGATATTTATTTTAATTAGAAGTAGCTGTTCTAGCATAGACCTTTCTGTAAATATCCTTGCAACAGGAGTTACAAAACAAGGAGTGTTGGTTGCACTTTCTTTTTCTGCAAATAAGTCTTTTTCTCTTTCCTAAAAGAAAGGAAATTGCTAGTGAATGCCAGTAAGGGTCACGTCTCATTTTTGGTACACAGACAATTCAAAATAATTAAAGGAGAAATCTGTGGGGAGAATGAAGGCTGAAGACTGTTCAAATCTTTTTATCCTCTGGCTTAAAGTGTCTACTTTAAGATAGTCATCTTTATGAAATAAGTTACCAAATGGCATTTGAACAAATTATAGGGGGGAAAAAAAATATAGGAGTTGTTCTAAGATCACAATTTCTGAGAATGACAGTATTGTTACTTTTGGTTTTATAAAGCCAGGTTAGAAGACTTTAAAAGGCATTAAAGATGTGGTTTAGTTTCTCCATAATATTGTTAAAGCATTGCTCTTTGACTTTCAACAGCTTGGTTTTAACTTCAGCATTTTTTGTTGTTGTTGTTGTCTTTTCAAAATGTGATATAAGAAAGAAAAATACTATTTAAGCTGACCTCCTCATGTGGGTCAGTATTTTTAAATATCAAATTAAATAGATAGGTTTTTTTGATGTTTGAGGTCTAAAAGTAGAGTCATAAGGGAATCAACTATAAATAAGACATCAGCATACACATTATTGAACTTGTAATTTTCTGTGTCTACTGAGAGCTTTTCCATAGCAGATTCTAAACATCATCAGATAGTGCTGTAAAAAAGGTCTAATAAAATACATAAAGGCAGGTAGGTTTGCCTTTGTTTGCACGAAGTTTGTTTTACATACAGGTATGAAGCAAATACATTCAAAGAAGTATTAATTCTACTTTCTGATAACACATTTTTGTCATCATGGATTATTAGCTGCAGTATAATCATGTGTCCTGTTTCCATAACTGCTCTACCAATATAAATAGCTAAAAATACTATTGGTGCATTCACGTGATTTAGTAATTGAAAGGGACAGAAGCTGATGAGTACTAGCAATCAGAAAGACAGAACTAGGTGGGTATTCTTGTAATTCAGGTACAACTATGTGTAGGTCTTGCTGTTCAACATCCCTCTCAGTTAATGCTTATCACAAAAATTTTCAGAAGACAGGAAGTTAGAAATAACTTAAAATAAGACATGGAATTCAGGACCATGATTAAAAAAGTAGATATTTTCCAATTCCTGATCAACACAAATCATAATTCAGTGATTTAAAAAACATATTATTATTATTATTTCACTTCAAGAA